>NW_026690193.1:0-3228 GCF_015227805.2 Hirundo rustica
TAGCAGATGACGTAGCGGATGAGCCCTGAGCCGCGAACCTCCCTCACTCTCTTGCAGTGCCTCAGGATGCTGAGGATGCTGTGGAAGCGCTTATCCACCTTCAGCTGAGTGAACTCCTTGATATCAGCCTCCACAATAAAAAATACTCCTGGAAAAAAAAAAACAACGATTTTGTTACAGAAACAGCTCCGTTGTAGGATGCACTCAGCATTTCACAAGTGACAGCACAGCCTCTTCTTCATAATTCCACAATCTACAATTCAAAATTCCACAGTCACCTGTAGGATGGCTTCAGACTATATTGGGAACTTTGTTTTACTTTAAAAATCTGTCATCAGAAAGAGAATTTCCAGTCTTCCCATGAATTCAGACACTCTGCATTGTCCACAGGCCCTGCTCCGTGAGCTCTGACTCGCAGCAGGCACTCAGGATCTGGAATTAGATCTTTGCCGTAAGGACAGAGCCCTGCATGCATCAGAGCCATGCAGCCCACCATTCTCTTGACTTCTATCAGATTTGGAAAAGAATAATCCATCATTACTTAAGAAAATTATAGGAAAAAACTAACCACTTGCAACAGCATCATCCTGTGTCTCCAAGAAAGTGGCACAGGGAAGTCCTGCATCGGAGTTGAGAGCTCACCCCTTCTTGTGGTTGATTAATTACTTCCATAAGCAAATTGTCATTAAAATTCAGGCTGCCCAGGGCACTGGTGGAGCTACCAACCCTGGAAATGTTCAAAAACCCATGTGAATGTGCCCCTTGATGACATGGTTTAGTGGGGAACACGGTGCTCAGCTGACAGCTGGAATTTGTGATCTTAGAGGCCTTTTCCAACCTAAATGATTCCTGAATTTGTGTAGTATAACGCTTCCAAGTTCTAATGGGAAGGAGGACACAAGGGTAGGGGTGCTCCAGCTCAGAAAAAGAGGATAGCATTCTCCCTCCTGGTTTTATCCTTAACACAGAGGCAGTGACATCTTAGAAAAGATGGAGCATCTCTTCCTCCTATTAGGTCCTTCCAGTTTCACCGGGAAATAGCTAATCCAAGCTGGAAAGCCAAAGATGCTGTTAAAGAACTAAGGTGCAAGAATTATGTTTGTAAGTGTAACGTCCCCCAAAACCTTGCTTAGACAGAGCTGAGAAATAACAGGATCATGTTTTCTCACAGCCTGGGCCTCTCCTGAGAGTTGGTGACACACAGGTCTCAAAGGGAATGGAATCTTCCAGAGACAATAACTGTCAAAATCTAGAGATATTTCCCCAGAGAGGAACTCTGCTGGAATCTCAGAGCTTGTAATGCCACCAATCCACATACAGATGAGAAGTAGGAAGTTTGTTTACTAGGAAAAGAAAGAAGAACTGCATTACTGCTCAAAATAGAACTACTGTAGGATAGAGACCATCTACAACTTCCAGGAACACCAACACACCCAAACAGTGTTGGGAAGCCAGGCATAACCTGCCTTCACAGTCTGCTACATCTGGAGGAGCATCAGAATGTCCTGAATTTTGATAAAACAAGATTCCTTTTTATATTTGCTTACAATCAGAGTGGAACTTTCAGCATAGCAGGATCTTTTTTTTTGTGAAGAAATCAGAGCTGGGTGAAGGGTGGTGGTTTGGTCCGTGCACTAAACTAAACAAAACTAAACTCACTGAATCACCTGAGTGGCTGGAAGTGACCCTGATAAACCAGGCAGCACCTTCTCTCATCTTGAAATCAGAGAAGAGGTCAGCTGGCAATCCGCCCAGGCTGAGAACCAGTGGGAATCCTAAGCAGAGAGACACTCACAGCAGAGATTTAAGCAAACAAATCAATGAATGTGGGATGTCATCCTGATAAATGCAATGGATAAAGACATTTAATCATTTTGTGCTGGCCAGATAAGAAGCATCTGACAGCCTGCCAGGCCTTTTCTCTGGACTTTCTAAATGATTAGTCGCAAAAAAAAACCTAAACAAAACCATCTACCACACAAATACGCACACTCTATCAGATGCTGAACGTCCTAGTTTCCTAACTGAACTTACCAAGATAAACAAGAAATAAAGACCTTCTCTCAGGTACTTAAAGAGATTAAGTACTTCAGTTTTTCAGAATTAACCCCCCTCAGCTTTCTGACAAGATTGTCTGACCAGCTGTAACTTTCTCAATTTGCTAGAATGGCTTCTTCACTGCAGCCAAGACTACTGTGGATCACAGTGCGGACTGAGCAGCACTCGAGGCCCAGGAGCGACCTTATGGCGTTCAGCCTCTCTTGTACAACTGTGGGCTCAAAATCCTTACTACTAAGGATAGGAACAGTGATACCAAAAATATGTTGTAAATTAAATTGATGAAGCCAGTATGTTAAGAAATCCAGATTAATATAAGCTGCTGCTCAACTGAGGCAAAGCATGCTTCAGAGAAAGCAGACCATCACAGCCAAAACCAGAAGTCAATCACACGAATTTATCCAGCTGCATATGCTTAGAATGCTTTCAATAAAACCCTTTACAACAATGACCTTTGTATGACAACTGAGACCTCGCCTGCAGTCCCATGTCCAGCCCTGTGACCCTAGCATGAGAAAGACACAAAGCTGCTGCAGCCAGTGCAGAGGAGGCCACGGAGATGCTGCCAGGGCTGGAGCCCCTCTGCTCTGGAGCCAGCCTGGCACAGCTGGGGCTGCTCAGCTGCACAAGAGAAGGCTCCAGGGAGAGCTCCGAGCCCCTGCCAGGGCCTGAAGGGGCTCCAGGAGAGCTGCAGAGGGACTGGGGACAAGGCACCCAGGGACAGCACCCAGGGAATGGCTCCCAGTGCCAGAGGGCAGGCACAGCTGGGATCCTGGGAAGGAATTGGTGGCTGGGAGGGTGTTGAGGCCCTGGTACAGGGTGCCCAGAGCAGCTGTGGCTGCCCCTGGATCCCTGGCAGTGTCCAAGGCCAGGCTGGACGAGGCTTGGAGCAGCCTGGGACAGTGGAAGCTGTCCCTACCCATGGCAGGGGGTGGAAGTGGATAATCCCAAAGGCCACATTCTGTGATTCCGTGTTTATCTTACAGGTCTCAAAATAAAGTGCCATCATGTCCATCAGATTAGAATTCCCTCCCACAGAAAAAGCTGCATTTAGAATCTCAAAGTCACTGATGTTATCATCATACTATAACATCCAGAGTCTTGAAAGGGAAGGAGGGAAGGAGGGAAGGAGGGAAGGAGGGAGGGAAGGAGGGAGGAAGGGAAGGAGGG
>NW_026690193.1:5476-25280 GCF_015227805.2 Hirundo rustica
GGAAGGAGGGAAGGAGGGAAGGAGGGCAAGGAGGGAAGGAGGAAGGAGGGAAGGAGGGAAGGAGGGAAAGGAGGGAAGGAGGGAAGGAGGGAAGGAGGGAAGGAGGGAAGGAGGGAAGGAGGGAAGGAGGGAAGGAGGGAAGGAGGGAAGGAGGGAAGGAGGGAAGGAGGGAAGGAGGGAAGGAGGGAAGGAGGGAAGGAGGGAAGGAGGGAAGGAGGGAAGGAGGGAAGGAGGGGAAAGGGGGCAGGGGGAGGGAGAAGTTGTAGTTTGTCTTCAGGGGACTCCTGAGTACCAGTGAATCCTCAGGGCAGAAGTTCTAGCATTCTATCCAGGGCAAAACCAGAGAGTGGGTGCCATGGCGTTGTCAGAGACAGCTCTTTTTCTGTGAGACAGAAGAGAGTTTGCTCCACTCTTTATGCCTGAACTTGGAAACATGAGAGCATTGTAAGGACAACACCAAGTTGACATGTGCACTACATCCCTCCAGGAAAAATGACACACTTGTTCTCAAGAGGAAAGGCATGCCAAAAAGGCGACTTTAATATCACAGATCCACTGTGCCACATATTTTTTGGAAAAAACTACCCTGGAAGTGCAACTTTGCTCTTCAATTGAAAGAAAGGTATTTTGGTTTCACTACTCTACGCTTTTAAGAGAAGCTGAAAACTCTTAAGATTATCAGACAGACTTATCTTTTCTACAAACCACTGCAGCACAATTAATTAGCCAGATTTCCCATCTTCAGAAACAAATATTTAATGGTTCATGTCCCATCAAGTTGAAGACCTGAGAATACATTTGTGTGATTTGGTTATCAAACTTTCCAGAACCTGTTATGTGATTCCAAACTAAATCTTTGTGCACTCAAAGTTTTTGCCTTTGACACCCCATCAAAGGGATGTATTTTCAATGAAAACATTAAAAAATGATTCCAATCACTATGGGAAAACTCTTCAGTCAGAAATACTGAAAAAAAGACCTGTATTTTTATACTTCTCCTGCAACAACCAAGAGTTATGAGTTTGGTACTAACAAAGGGGGCAAAAAAATTACCTTTTGTATCCTTATTTTCCTGTTCCACAAACCTGTGGTAGAGATTTCTGACAGGTGCTTTCATAGACTTCAAAGGCTGATACAAGATCTTGTACTTGTCCACCACAGCCTTGTTCATCTGTTGAACAACTGCGTTAACCTGATCATACGTTATACGGCCTTTCAAATACCTACAAATAAAAACAAGGATCAGTAACCAGAAAGTCACAAAGTTCCGTGTTTGTTCTTCTCTTTCGTCACCTTAACTGAACAAGCCGTTCCTAGTTAGAGGCAGTTTCCCCTGCTTTGTGTTAATGAATACATGTAGTAGTTATTCTGTTCGTGTCCTTGATTGTTTAACAATCTTGAAGGGAAAAAGGCCATGACAGAACCTAATCCAGAAAGATAAAATATTAGAAAGCTAAATTAAGAAGCAGAATGCATTCCGCGTATAAGCTGCAAAAATCTTTTCAAAATGGAATAAAGATTGCTTTTATAGCGTACCACTTAAACTACAAACACAGGAAAATAAAGTAACTTTGCAGAAAACAGCATGAAATTAAATGTTTGCCTAGGAGCACAATTTGGTTCATATTATCACCACAAATAACCTGTGTTTGATGTTACAGCCATCTATTGTTCAGTTGTGCTGAACAATCGGAGATCGGGCGTGGAGATGTCGTGCAGAGTCCTCGTGCCCACCATGGGCCATTTATTTTATTTTAAAAATATTTTAATATTTCTGTTGTTGTTGTTGGATGTGGCGCTCGGTGCCACGGTTTAGTTGAGGTGTTAGGGCACGGGTTGGCCTTGATGATCTTGAAGGTGTCTTGCAACCCAGTCATTCCGTGATTTTGTGATTATTTGGGGTTTTTTGAAGAACTAATAGTTTTGTGTTGTGTTCTGTGTTTGACTGTGCAGTCTACTGAGCTGTGAAGATACGGTTCTGCACCACCAGCATCCATTTCTGAACTCTCAGAGCATTTCATAATACTAGTACTAGAAGAATAAGGTCTGTTGATAACAGCCTAGAGGTACAGGAAGCACAGAAGTTAAGGAACAAAGTGATGTGGAAATACTAGAACACTGGAATATTTGCAAGTAAGGCTATTCAGTATTTATAGATGTAAAGCTGTGCCTTCAAGGAAAAGGAACTGTGCTGCATACTGAGAAACCATTACATAAAAATGAAATCTGAAACTCAAATGACAAGCAGTAAGCTAAATACAACACAACCCCTGCCCCCCAAAATGGCAGTAAGAGCCAGGGCAGCCTTGCAACTTGCATTGTCCCGGGGTCTTTGATCAGTTGCTCAACAAACCAAACCTAGCTGTTTGTGTTTCATTCAGGGTCGGTTTGCAGACCTGAGGAATCACACAAGTGTTACAATTCATTTTAAGAATGAATGTTTTAGGTCAGTAGAGCAGGTGGCTAAAAGCTGTGGGCGACAGCAAGACTGAAAAGAACGATGGACAGCAAGTTCCTCCCTTGTTTTAATCTGAACAGACAGGCCCAATCTTTGGAGAACATACAAAGAATTCAAAGCAGAAGCCGATAACCAATTACAAGTTCAGTATTCCAAACCAGAATTCAGGCAGGCATTCTGCAATTGCCAGCTCAAAGCAAGTCCTGTGGGTTTCAGCAACAGCCAGTCCCTGCCAGAGAGACAGGCAGGCTGGAGGCGTGTAAAAACTGAATCCAAAGCAATTGCTCTGCCTCCAAACCCAGTCTGAAACTCGGTAGCCACTAAGATACTTGCGAACAGCTTTCAACTTTATTGATACTTTGATTAATTCAGCCATCTCGTAGTTATATAAAGGCTCTACTTTGCACAGTAATAAAAGCAGCACTTCCAACCCTGAAATGCAGCCACAGCACAAACACAGCCTGTAACCACAGCAAGGCTCTGCCTGCGCACATTAACTGCTGTTTATTGCTCTCTCTGCCTCCCCTGCGCCACAGGGGAGCGAGCAGAGCGAGGAAGGCTAAGCCCGGAGGTATAAAATACCTTTATTTAAGTTCCTGTGCTCCCACTGCCGACACACAGTGAACACACTCCATAAAGCCAAGGGAGCACCTCAGCTCATGCTGAAGCTGAAACAGAAAGGCAGGACTGGGTTGCCTAAATGTAAAAACCAAATGCTCTTTGAGAGGTCCTCAGACTTCCAAGATGTTTTAATCTGAAATTAAACTCTGTCAAAACCAAACGGAATTTTTATTCTGTGCATAACTAAGGATCATAAAAACTCCAGCTGTCCCACAGCCCTCTCATATTTCTACCCAACCATGGCTGGCAAACCCGTTAATGCTGACATTTATTTCAGTCCATCCGTACGCTCATATAAAAATACAAAGTTGAGAAGTTCCAAATTCAGGCATTTAATTTAGATTTAAAATCACTTCAAATCTGCTTCACTGTTCCAAATGCAATAAAATTCAAATTCTTCTTTAAAAAAAAAAAAAAAAAAATCTGGTCAGTTTCTTTTTTTCATCCACATTCTTTTTAAGCCCCTTTTCAAAGCATTTTTTCCATAGGTATGAGAACCAGAACACAGCACTGTGTTCCTCAGAGAAAAGAATAACATCAATATATCACATATACACGACTCTAAAAGATATAAAGCCTGTAATGGCCACCCCCTGCTCTCTCAAAAATGAGCTAAAATAGCCATCTATTCTCCCAAACCACTGTCTTCTGAGACTTGAGAGTTATAATGAATGCACAAAATCTAAAATACTTTCCGCAGTAAGAGTTTTAGAAAGCAGTAAGAATTCTAGACATAGAATAAAGCAAGCATTTTCCTTTGCCTCAAAGCCAAAAGATAACAAAGACAGGTACTTTGAAATGTCCTTGTGTTCCTCTAAAGAGCACCTTCCTGCCACAGATTTGAAGGACAATTTGCAAGTTTTTTATTGTGCAAAGTGTTCTGTTTGATCAGGGTGCTCCACATCTGCCCCTTAACACAGCATGTACCTTTGCTAAATACCAGCTGCCCAGTCCCAGGACTATGAAGTCACTAAAGCCTGTGTGTCCCTTTTAGTGGCCTGATGGTGTTAGGAATAGATTTCTCTTCATGTTCAGCACAAAGCGAATGAAAACAGCCTCAGTTTTTCAGTGACCACCTCCCACCCCTAGTGTTTACCTGAAGAACTGGGCCCTGAACCGAATTCTCATTCTTCCAAGAGAATTTGTATTACAAGAATTTGCTGCTTAGATTTGGTCAATCAGTATGTGAAATTGCAAGTACCCCCTCAATCTTGTACTACAACATTGCCAGGCACAGAAAACACTGGTAGATTAATAGATCTATGGAAATTCATGTAAATTTTCCTCCACAGAACAAACATGCTTCTCCCATCTGAATAAAATTAAATTATTTCTAGAGCTCTACCAGCACAGTCTAAGCTGCAACCTTTCCATAATGGGTGCCTTCCAACACAGCTGCAACATTTCCACAGCGGGTGCCTTCCATCTCAGCTTATTCTGTGGTTTTGTGAATCTGTAATGAATAGGAAGAGGATCTGCCCAGCCTCTGTCCCCATCCTCCACGCCCATGAACAGCAGTGGAAAACCTTCCGCTTTCAAGGGTTATCATAAACTCCTTTAGGCTGGAAAAGCCCTCTGAGATCATCGAGTCCAGCCTTCCCCCCAGCACAGCCACCACTAAACCATGTCCCCCAAGTGTGCTCCCACCTGTTTTGTGATGTGGAAGATCACAGCCTTGACTGGAAGTCAAAACAATACTGGCTGGAACGGTCTGCGTCTATTTCTCTTGCCGCAGCAGAGATAAAGACCAAAAATTCCTATGTTCCAGCTTAATCCTCCCATAATTTTATCAGGAGAGAACTCCCTAAGGGAGTAAATCCACAAAACACACCTGAGGTTCTCTGCACAATAAAAATACCAGGTGCATGCTCTTCTGAGAAGTAACCAGAAGTCCTTTATCTTTAGCTCAGCATTCAGGATAAAGAAGAAAAAGGGCATTACTCACCTGAAAATTTTGAAGGCTACAGAAAAAAAAAATTGGAAAGCCTCAAGTAAAGTACAGACTCAAAAACATATTTCTTATTGAAACAGGTATTGTCAGGGAACAGAGTGAATCTAGAGTTTCAATAACAATTTAGCCTTAGGCATCAAGAGAGATTTCTTACTTTTGCAGAAACATTCACCCATGCCACCCAAATGCCATTTAAGAAGTTATTCCCATATCTCAGACTTCGGACAAGGATATCCATTAATCAGGTCCAGATGTTAGAGGAAAACACCCCAACCTAATTTCTATTCCAGAAATTCAGGAATTTCAGTACAAACTGCCTTTTTTGCTTTTAAGTCTGATTGCTTTTCCTCTCTCAAAACAGATTGGGAAGTCAAGACTTGAAGTTTCCAGAAGCCAATAGCTGGGTCAAATAAAACCAGCATTTATCATTATTTTTCCTTTTATATGTAAACAAATCCTTCATCTTATGAGATGATGGCACCTTTTTTTTTTTTAAATGTCAGCTCTCAAAACAAGATGATGATTCACCTGTTAGGTAATAAACCTCTGTCCATAAAATTACAGTGACTTTGAGGTAAGAGGTGTGGATTTTAATAATCAGTTTTCATCTTCTCAATACCAGCAAAAAAAGGAGCCCAATTAACTCCATTCACTCGATGTTCAGGTTTGCTAGCATTACATTTAAACTGTTTGGATCTATTATCAGGTTTCAGCCCATGAAATATTTCATCTCTGTCAGTCCCAGTTCTGCAAGAAGTCATTCTCCCAAACCTATGTGTACCACCCAAATTGATAAGCCAGGGTGTAAGGGAAGCCTTACTTACTTAGGAATATCTTCAAACTCCTTTGTGGTTATTAATGCTGCTTCTTTAATGACTTTTGTCTCTTTTGCGGGTTTGCTTTGCATGCTTGGGTTCTACAGCCTTTGCTTGTCCTTCGTGTTTCACAGCTGGTACCGTGACACTGTAAAATGAAGGAATATTCAGTGTATAAAGAGCAGGTAAAGTAGGAAGGAGAATTCCACTACACTATCAAGTCTGCTTAGTCACAGACCTAAGTTCCGGCCTATCTGTTATGCTGGATGAACACAATTAATGTCGTTTCACAAAAGAAACATCAGTAAAGCAAGCCTACTCTGTTTCAAATGGCATCCTTCAGCTGATTTCAGGACAGCTCTTGGTTTCTCTGCTACAGAGGCTGCCAGCAGGTGAGTTGGAAGCAATCCAAGTGCAGCACGGCACAGCTCAGAATTCAATGTACCATTACATTTCACACAACGCGAGGCCTGGCTTTTTATCAGATAAAACACAGCACAGAGCTGCAGCCTTAACGGGCAGAAATACTTCATAGTTCTTTGAAACAGGTTCAAATCTTGGGAAGCCTGACTCATCCATTAAACATTTGAAGCAAAGAAATTCAACACCATCTAGCAGACAGAGTTTTTTAAAATACCTTTAAATCTTTTTTTTTTAAGGCAAGATCCAAAAGGTCAAAGAATTTCCTGACTCATTCTTGATTATTATAACATTATTTTTATTAATTCACCCTTCCTCTAAACCCTCAGCTTAGAGCCTCAAACCCCAAGGGATCTTCCAGCCTTGCACCCAGCTGCTCCTCAGCAGGACAGAAAAGCTGATGCATATGGCCTGTCGGGGGCTCCTTTGCAGGAGTTTAAATTCCCCGGCATTCAGGTGGTTTTAGAGTTCTGGCCCTCAGCAAAGCTCTGTGCCAAACGCAGGAAAAGACAGAGTCTTCAAGGTTACATGCTTCGTTTATTAGTTCTTATCTTACAATTTTCTCAGTGTCTAAAAGATGTTTGCCGCAGCTCAGACATCTGGTGACTCCCCCGTCTCTGGGCTGTCCTTATCTTTTATACTAATTGCCACGTATTCTTTATTTACTATTTATTACCAATGTCTATCACTATTACTAAAAAGGTCATCTTTACTCTGACGCAATCCTCACTAACTACTTTGTGCCAACATCACTGCAGAAATGGAGTGAGGGAACAAGAAGGAAGGAGAAAGGGACAACGCCCTAGATTCTCCATCTTGCCCCATTCACTTCAATGCCAAGAATCCCAAACTCACTGTTTTTTCACCCTGTGATATACTAAACTACTATTTTTACACTCTTGTGGCCTGCAATCCTTCCTGCAGTGCAAGAAGCCTCTCCCATGGACTGAAATCAAATCCAGTGTCTCTCTGAGCTCTGGGCTGGGGTCCCAGACCCCCCTGCCCAGGTCCCTGACCCTCCAGGGCAACCAAAGGAATGCCTGGACTCCAACAATGGCCAACCAGAACACACAGACATCACTGGGATGTGCAGCAGAATTACCTAAAGCAGTACAGAGCTGACCCGGACAAAGAAATAATCCTCTGCTTGGATCTGACTGTCCCACAAGAGATCCTTGTTGGAGGCGGGGTCCCACGGCAGTTAACGCCAGAGCCGTGCCCCACCTGTGGCCCCCAGGGCCAGGATCTGAGGCGTCACTTGCGACAAGTGACAGTGCCCCGGTGTCCCACCCCCGAGGAACACAAGGGCCGTGGAGAGGGCAGCGAGTGCCACCTGCTGGGCTGCCACACCGCCAGCTCGGTGACACAGCGACGGGAGCGGCGCTGCTCGGCGCTGGGACACAACACAGAGCCCTTCTGAAGCCCAGCGCATCTGCAGCCAGACCTACTCAGATGTCATCACCCGAAGAACATCTGTTTGCAGCTGAGCAACAACAGCAACAACAAAACCAATACTGGCACCCTGCTGCTAGCAGGGAATGTCAGCAAACGTGAGGGAAGGGAAGGGGGGTGGATTTTGGGAGGGTGGTAGAGGTGGGTTTGGAATGAAAGGATAAACACAAGAACCTAGGGAAGCAAGTTCACGTCTTGAAACTTCGATGCTCCCACGCTCCAGCCTCCTGATGTCTATCACACTGAAACAAACCTTTTCTAGATGATTCCTCAGCCCCAGGCGTCCCTCCTTTGTGTTCCCACCTACTCCCTTGTCCCTGCACTGCTGCAGTGAGGTGGTAAAGACACCGTTCACTGCTGACCTGAACCATGGAAAGGAAAAAACTGATGCTTGTTTACAAAATCTGGCTCTGGCGGAATGAGAAACTCTCAAGAAATACGTGGGATACAGAGAGCTTGAGAGATACTGAACTTGCTTTTTATTTCAGTGACATTCCTCTGGTAAACAAGAACAGAAAACCCAAGACTACAGGAGAGAAACAATAGCTAAAGCCATGAATCGTTCAGTTTCTCTGTGTGGGCGTTTTCTTCTTCCCAGGGACTTCAAGGTCTGTCTCACCAGCATTCAAGTGCTCCTCTGCTTTCTGCATTACCTCACAAAAATCACTCGACAGCCCACTAGTATTCACAGCCCCACAGATCTGTGGACATAGGGGAACAGAAAGGGAGGAGGCCAGGACAGGGAAGTTTGGGGAAGAGGCTTGAAAACATATTTACATTGATACATCGGGTTTTGAACAATTATGTCCCTTCTTACACTTCCTTGACCCTCCACTGCACAACACAGTGAGCACCAAGAAGTGACAAAATGGGGACAAAAGGAGAATGCGTGTTTTGACAAATGGCATCATCAGACAATGTATTATTACTCAAGAAAAAAGCAGCAACAAACTGACAGTGACAGAACAGCAGCTGTGAGCTGGCTGAGCGCAATCTGTAGAAAATTATCAGAAAAGCTTGGTTGGTTTTACGTATTGTGGCTCTCTCTAGAAAGGGAGGAACTGGCTAAAGTCATATCAGAGTTAACTTCCTGATCACAAGCAGGACAAGATTGTATGGGAAACCAACATCCCAAAGAATCTTTTGGTGTCAGAGGTGGCACAAATCGCCAAACAAGCCTCACTTACAAATAAACAATTTCCAGGAGCTAACACAAAGACAAAGGATCTCCTATGATAAGGAAGTAAGTTATGACAGGAAGGCAGAACCCAAGTGGTAATTTCTGAAAAACTTCAATTCTTACACACACACACGCACGCACAAAGCAACATCTCAAGAATCTAAAAGGATCAAGACACCTCTAGAGACATTTTGGGAGGTTGTTTCCTAAACTGGGAGGTTCATGTCTAAAGGGTGGGAATAAGAAAAAAGCTTCTGCACAAGTCATCCCTCCACCAGCTAAGAACCATTTCAATACAATACCTACCAATGACCATATTGCTACACACCAACAAAAATTACCATTACTTTTTCTCTTTTGGAATCCTTTTTCCACAAATTTAACTTTTTACTTCGCTGGAATACATCTGCCATGTTTTGAGACTGAGGCTTCTCTGGCATTAGGAGCCAGACCAAGTAAGGCTGGTATACTCAGAGCACATACTGGAAGCACTGAATTCAAGCTAATGCATTTCTTTCTGACAAGCTGTGAGGTGGGAAAGAAACTCTGGGATCCCCATGTAAAAGGACTCTGCAAGTGACCCCACCTGACATACACTAGCATCACTCCAGGAAAAAAAAAGCAGCTCAAACAGGAAAGAGACACAGACGAGAAACTCAGGGTTAAAATGTCTTAGAAGCCTTCCAAGTAACAGCTGTTATTTCACATACTTGTCATTTTCACACACTTGAGCTACTTGACTCTGAAAAGCTTCTTACCACAGCCCTCTCCAAGGCAAGCAGATGCCCTAGCTAGCTGAATTAAATACAAGATTGCTGTAGGAAAAGAGGACAAAGTACCACAAACAGAATTCAAAGTCCCACAGAAAGATGACTGAGTTAGAGCATTTTTGTGTTTTAATTGTATCTGAAAAAGCAGTGGTGAACTTGAGTTCTAGTGACCCAGCATTTGGGTCGCTAACCCTTTAGTCTGTAGGCACTGCAGTTATAAAATCAGTGTATTTGTGATTCTAAAGGAAGGATGCTCAGACTCAGAGCAGCACTTGCTTTCTACTACACCACACCTATCCCTGGGAGCTCCAGCTGGAACAAGCTGGTATTTTATAGGCTTGGCCTGACAGGCGTTGAGGTGCTAGCACGAGCCTGGAGAAGAGCCACCTCCAGAATCAATACACACAACAGCTTTGGCTCCCAAAATGTCACAGTTAATGTGGAGTGAAAGGAGCAGAGCTGTAAGCCCTGCAACTGAGCGCTGCCAGGAGCAGCCCGAATCCTCGGGGCTCCTGTACCACGTACCAGCTCCGGGTTGGTTTAGGCAGGTAGGGTGGAATGTGCTCAAGGAGGTGCTGTGCTTCCTTTTCATCTCTCTCAGCAGCCTTCTGGATGCCCTGAAATTAATAGGAGACTCTATCAGGAATCTGAAACTGCTAACATCAAGCAAGTAAAATTGGGGAAATACTAAATTAATTTTCAGCTTTACTGAGAGGTGTCCTTTATGGTCTCCCCATCATCTTACCTCCACACCCCATAATTTCCCCAGGGAAACTAGTAAAGATAAACAGGAAGGAGCATCTGTCCTTGCCCTTGGAATGTCAGAGAAACTTGAGCAGGCACAAGGAACTTTAGCAATACACCCTCAGCAAACTCTGGTCAGGGAATGGAGATAGTGAAGAAGAGATATTACAATAAACTCACCTCCATTCCCCAAACTACATTTCCAAAAGAGACTTAACAAAGGCACTGCAAACACACTGTAGAATGACACACAAATATTCTAACTGAATACTTTGTGCAGCTACTGCGAACATGTGCAAGTAGAACTGCTCCTTAGTTCACTGTATCTATTATGATAAGACATGTGTACAAGGCCATGGACAAAGATGTTCTTTTAATTTTTTAATGGCCTTAAGATAAAGGAAGGTAGACTTAGATTAGCCACTAATAATAAATTCTTCCCTGTGAGGGTGTGAGGCCCTGGCACAGGTTACCCAAAGCAGCTGTGGCTGCCCCTGGATCCCTGGCAGTGTCCAAGGCCAGGCTGGACAGGGCTTGAAGCAGCCTGGGGCAGTGGAAAGTGTCCCTACCCATGGCAGGGATTGTGACTGGATGGGCTCTAAGCTCCCTTCAAACTCAAACCATCCTAAAATTCTATGATTCTATGTAAAAGCCTCGAAAAATACAATTTTTATGTTCATTGTTCTGGGGAACTGCTTAACAAACCATCAGCAGGTCCGTTCCAAGCCCCAGTTTCTCTTATAAGCACATCCATCCAAACATCACTAAGGATCTAGGAAAAGAACCCATGACATACAAAGAGTGAAGATTTCTTTGAATCTTTCAGTGTTTTATGAACAGGAAAAGAAAAAGGATACTTTTAGCAAATCCCTCAGTTTTTCTTGCTGTTTAACTTCAGCTTCCATTTTATTCAGCAGTTCATGTATAAGGATCACCTCATTCCGTATTTTACGAAGCACAGGCCTGCGGCTTTCATCTTTGCCTGTAAAAGAGAGAACATTAAGAGACAGTCTCCAAGAAAAAAAACCAAAATCTGATATTCCTCCCCTTCACAAGCAGTGATTATCCAACTCACTCCCCCCCAGCCACCATATCCATCCAGGAGGAGCATGTCAAACTGTCAGCCTTGTACTCCACACAGTCAGAGTTCACGAAATCACTTAGTTTGGAAAAGCCCTCCAGGTCCAACTATTTGCCCAGAACGCTGTTAGGGCCACCACTGACCCGTGTCCCAAGTGTCACAAACATATGGCTTTTAAATCCCTTCAAGGATTGGACTCCACCACCTCCCTGGTGGAATTGTAGAATTCCAGCCCCTTCCAATTCCTGACCACTCTTTCCATAAAGAAGTTCCTCCTGATGTCCAACCTGAGCCTCCCCTGTCCCAGCCTGAGGCCGTTCCTTCTCCTCTTGTCCCTGTTCCCTGGGAGCACAGCCCGACCCCCCCGGCTGTCCCCTTCTGTCAGGGAGTTGTGCAGAGCCACAAGGTTCCCCCTGAGCCTCCTTTTCTCCAGGCTCAACCCCTTTCCCAGCTCCCTCAGCCTCTCCTGGGGCTCCAGCCCCTTCCCCAGCTCCCTCAGCCTCTCCTGGGGCTCCAGCCCCTTCCCCAGCTCCCTCAGCCTCTCCTGGGGCTCCAGCCCCTTCCCCAGCTCCCTCAGCCTCTCCTGGGGCTCCAGCCCCTTCCCCAGCTCCCTCAGCCTCTCCTGGGGCTCCAGCCCCTTCCCCAGCTCCCTCAGCCTCTCCTGGGGCTCCAGCCCCTTCCCCAGCTCCCTCAGCCTCTCCTGGGGCTCCAGCCCCTTCCCCAGCTCCCTCAGCCTCTCCTGGGGCTCCAGCCCCTTCCCCAGCTCCCTTCCCTGCCCTGGACACGCTCCAGCCCCTCGGTGTCCTTCTTGGAGTGAAGTGCAAACCAAACCCCACTGCTGGTCTCGTTTACCGATGTCTCTCAAGAGGATACACTTTTTAACATTTGAAATCTTCTCATTGATGTGGGTGCATAAATCTTCCAGGGTTGGGGATACCATATCCTTCATCATCACTCTGGAGAGGAACAAAAATGAAAGCAGGAATTTAACACATACCCAAGCTGCAAACATTGCTTACAAAAGCAGAGTTTTTAGAAGGACCCTGATCTGTCAAAGAAGCAAAGGGAACATAAACAAAACAGTAAGTGGAGTAATTATCTTTTATCTTACTGAATTGAAGGTGGGAAAGGGAAGCATAAAGTGACTGGCACTAGACAAGCCAACAAGTTTCCCAGGACGCTGGAGATAAATGCAGTGTGATATCAGTGCAGTGATTCCTCATGAGGCCGGGAGCATCCTTATTATATACAAGTGTCCACTGAAAAAGGAGTTGGAATTTACTGCAAAAACAAGAAATACCTGGCTTATGTATGGCAGTTTTAGAAGTCTCTCAGGGAGACTACATCAGATGATTGATGTTTAAAGAGGTGTGTTTTTCTAAAACAATTGTGTAAAAAAAAAAAAAAAAAATTAGCAGAGTTATTATTATTAGGGAAGTCGGGAGGCACCAAAAGAACAATATATATCGATTACTATATTGTCTATACCAATAGAGTTATTAACCCTATTATAGACAGGTATTGATTAAAAGAAGAAGTTTCACAATGTGACAAAACCCCGCATTCAACATTGTGGCCCGGCACTGGGCGCTCACACAGCTCCCTCCGGCGGCTCACACTCGGAAAATTTAAAAACGCCTTTATTTCGCTGTTGGCTTAAAATACTATCAACTGCCGCGCTTATGAATTCCTTTCTTAGCCACCAGCTGCCTTCCCCACCCTCCGTACCTGCGTGGAACCAAGGACGCTCCGAGGCGGGTCGGGATTCCCTGAGGGGATGGAGGCCGCCCGCTGCGCCCGGCGGCAGCGCCCGTTTCTCCTCAGGTTTTACCAGGCGCAGCGCCAGCGCTTCCCGGTCCTGGTCGCACCGTCTCAGCCGCGGGGGCCGGGGAAGGTGGCAGCTGGTCCGGGGGAAGAGGAAGCTGGAGGAGGAAGGAGGGAGGG
The DNA here is from genome assembly GCF_015227805.2 of Hirundo rustica. Classification (NCBI taxonomy): domain Eukaryota; kingdom Metazoa; phylum Chordata; class Aves; order Passeriformes; family Hirundinidae; genus Hirundo; species Hirundo rustica. Next base: position 18,913 of record NW_026690193.1, read on the forward strand.
CGCGGCTGCCGCGTCCCGGTTCGAGCCGCGGTTTGAATCCGCCGCGCTCGGGCGGACGTTGGGAGGGCGGGGAGGGCGCATGCGCGCTGAGGGGAGGGCGGGAAGGGCGGAGCGGGGGCGACGCTGAGGGGGTAAAACGGGGCGGGAAGGGCGGGAGCAGCGCTGAGGGAGCCGGGGAGGGATGCGGGGCCCTAAAGGAGGTTGTCGGCTTGGTGAGAGTTGGTGTCTTCTCCCAGGCAGCCAGTGATAGGATAAGGGCGTGTGGTCTCAAGCTGCGCCACGGGAGGCTCAGGTTGGACTTCAGGGGGGATTCCTCATGGAAAGGGCGTTCTGGCGTTGGAAGGGGCTGCCCAGGGAGGTTTGGAGTCCTCATCCCTGGAGGTGTCCAAGGAGCGCTTGGACGTGGCTGTGCTGTGGTCTGGGTGGCAAAAAGGGATCAGTCATAGGTGGGGCACGATCTCGGAGGTCTTTTCCAACCTTTGATTGTAATTCTGTGAGTCTGGAGGAGAGCCGTTAAGGCGGGAGCTCTGAGGGGAGCAGGAGCGCGAAGGATGTTGTCAGTTTTAGGGGCTCTGTGAACACAAAGTTCACCTTAGAAAGGAGACATTGTATATTCAGCGCAGCGTGCAAGGAGGAAGTTCCCACTAATCAGCTTGCCAAGGGGTAAAATTACATCTATCTTCACTATATTTACTGTATAGTAAATTTACTGTGTAGTAAAATTCACATGAGCACGCCCGCTTACTGCATATTTTCCGCCCACCTAATGCACATTTGTTTGGGTCATGTAATCCTAACGCTAGGCTTGAAACAGGTTCCTTCCTTCACTAGGCACACTCCTCTTGTACAAGTAATTTCACAAAAGTGACGTTTACAAAAGGCGAGCAAAAAACTGAAAGACACAAAGGACAGAGGGAAGAGGACAGAGAGGGAAAGCGGCAAGTCTGGCCAGAGCGGGAAAGGAAAGGCGAAAGGTACGGTACTGCAAAGAGAAGCAGGGTAGAAAGGCAGGAATGGGAAAAGGAGGCGGGATCGCTGAGGAGAACGGGAAGGAAGGGCGGAAGGCGGGATCGCCGAATGGAGCCGGGCGAGAAGGAAGGCGGGATAGCTGAGGGGAACGGGAAGGAAGGGCGGAAGGCGGGATCGCTGAGGGGAACGCTCAGGGAACCGGGCGGGAAGGGAAAGCGGGATCCCTGGGGGAGGCGGTAAGGGAGGCCGGGTCCCTGAGGAGAGCTGGGCAGGATCGCTTAGGGGACCGGGAAAGAAGGGCGGAAGGCGAAATTGCTGAAGAAAGCCGGGTGAGAAGAGAGCCGAGATCGCTGAACGCAGCGGGAAGGGAAGGCAGGATCGCTGAGGGGAGCCGGGATCGCTGAGGAGAGCCGGCATCACTGAACGCAGCGGGAAGGGAAGGCGGGATCGCTGAGGGGAGCCGGGGTCGCTGAGGAGAGCCAGGATCACTGAATGCAGCGGGAAGGGAAGGGAAGATCGCTGAGGAGAGCCGGATCGCTGAACGCAGCGGGAAGGGAAGGCGGGATCGCTGAGGGGAGCCGGGATCGCTGAGGAGAGTCGGGATCACTGAACATCAGCGGGAAGGGAAGGCAGATCGCTGAGGAGAGCCGGGATCGCTGAACGCAGCGGGAAGGGAAGGCAGGATCGTTGAGGGGAGCCGGGATCACTGAACATCAGCGGGAAGGGAAGGCAGGATCGCTGAGGAGAGCCGGGATCGCTGAGGAGAGCCGGGATCGCTGAACGCAGCGGGAAGGGAAGGCAGGATCGCTGAGGAGAGCCGGGTGGGATGGATCCCCGAGGCAGCGCCAACAGGCGCCCGCTCCTGTTCCGCCCCTCAGGACTTTACTTCCTCCAGGGAATTGTGATAGAATCGACCAACAACCGCCACACCATTTATTACTTGGTTGTATAAATTTAGTTTATTTCAGCATTTAACAGAAGACAAAGACCTCAGTAAAAACTCCGTTTTCAACATACACGTGCTGATGCTGGTGTGTCTCCTATAGGACACTGTCACTCATCGCTTTATTTTTCTCTTGGAGTAGGGATGGAGATAATGAAACAGTTTACACGGATCCCAAGATACATTTTTTTTTCTAAATAGCTACAAATATAAAGGTTTGTTAAGGACGGACTGCTTATCTCTCCAAGGAAGGAATCAGCAGAATCTCTGTTGCTGTTCCACAATTCCCTGACACATAAAAGCTCACAGTTCCTTCCGTTCTCTATCCCCAAAATCCTGAAGAGTTTATAAACAGATTAACATACAAGCGAGTTAAAGAAGGACTGTGTTAAAGCAGGGATGCAGTCCAAGGAATAAGTGACTGTGTCCAGCAGAATTGAGGAGAATAGAAAATGTGCAAAAGCAGCTCTACAGCAAGTTATTGAAATTGCTTTGTACAAAAATGAGTCTTTAACGTTTTTGCAGAGAAGCGTGGTCAGGGTGGAAGTATGGCACTATCCCCCAAGCCAAACCATAGAAAAAAAGAGGAAGAAAATGTTCAAAAGTCCTGCTTCAGAAGGAATTTTTAATGTCAATAATTAAGAGATTGCACACAAACAAAAGGGAGAGAATTCTGAGCCCAAAAGCTTAAAACTTTTTTTTCATGTTTGCTAGCTGCTCCAAGCAACCACACAAATGCTTGTTCCAGACTTTAAACACAGGGCTGTCTTGCACTAACAACCTCTGCAGGAAACAGAATTACAACACATGACATAAGAAAGGTGAAAAAACCAGAAAAACTGCACAATCAGATGTGGAAAAAACATACTACAGATCCCCGTGCCTATGAAAAGTATTTAAACCTGGCATTCAGAACTTTCTTTTATTGTTTAAACCACATCATGGGGATGATAGGTTTGTGCAGACAACTGAAAAACCCCTCCTGTGGTGTGCACCAGTTTACTGACTAAAATATAACGTTTCTGCTGCATGTTTTTGGGGCAGAGAAAAGGTCAGAAGAAAGTTTCTTTCTGGAGCCTACTGGACCACCCTGCACACCTGTAGTCACAGGTCCAAACTTAGCATAATGTTTCAGAAAGCTGTGGTATGATCACAAGTCAATTTCATCATCAGGAAGCAAGACTGTTCTTTTCAGTTTTTTTAAGCAAACACCCCCGAGTAAAGAGGCTGATATCCACTCTCTTCTTTCTTGCAAGTAAGCACACAGACGCTCAGCATGCCGAAGAACTGGAAAAGAGGGAGTGCACAACAGACTTAGCCCTGCTGTATTTCTGTTTCAGTCCTCAGACTGAACACCTACACAGCGGATGACTTCATCATAAGAAAAAAACTCATTTAAAAATACATCTACAGAAAGTGTTATTTTTGCATACCAATTCCCACTAACATTTCCGGCTTGAGTGTTTCCTGTCTGGTTTGTCCCATTAATTAATACATTCACATTAATTACTGGTTATCTTCCCACGGGGAAAATTTCAGTGAAAGGCGAGGATTGTTCTGGGATAAAATGAGTTCTCCAAAATATTTAAGCACGCCTTTGGACAAGGAGTGATAGGAATGGCTTCCCACTGCCAGAGGGCAGGGATGGGTGGGATACTGGGAAGGAACTGCTGGCTGTGAAGGTGGGCAGGCCCTGGCAGTGTCCAAGGTCAGGCTGGACAGGGCTTGGAACAACTTGGGACAGTGGAATTTGTCCCTGCCCATGGCAAGGGGTGGAATGAGATAAGCTCTAAGGTCCCTTCCCACCCAAACCATTCTGGGATTCTGTGACTCCTTGACAAAACAGATTCCACATTGAATTTCCATCCCAAATCCCCTAATGTCATTTGAATCCCTCCCATCATTGTCAGGCAGATGAAACAGAGACAGCTGAAAAACACAAGCGAGGACACATAGGACTGAATCTGCTTCAGAGGCAGAAGAAAGCTGTAGGCTATTAGGACAGTGAAGATGAAAAAGACCCAAATTCCAAGGGCAAACTACTATTTTCCATGAGGGAAGAAGCAGAAACATTTACCTTTACGATGGCAACCCCAGGATTACAAGCATGGCATAGCTGATAACGCTCTGCAGCCCAGACTCCACTTCCTGTGCACAGCCCTGCCATGAAAGAGGTAAAAACATGTTAAAATGTTTTCTTCCAGCTGGAAGTTGTTATTATTTTCACCGCCCCCAGCTCTCCTCAAGGCCTGGTAAGGCCTGTCTAACCAGCACTGCAGAACTGAGAAACTCCATTCTTGTCTTCCAGACCTGATGGCTTATTCCCCCTGCACGAGGAGAGGCACTGACAAACTGCAATCTACTGACATTTGCTACATCTGAATTTCCTCTAGCTCAGGTCGCTTAAACAAGAACCCAAAACTCAGAGGCAGAAGGCCATCAATGGTATCTATAAAAGCCAACTTATGCCCCAGACTGGAGAACCTGCTATGGAGTTAATAGAATGGTTTGGATTGGAAGGGACTTGAAAGATCATCCAGTGCCACCCCCTGCTATGTGCAGGGACCCCTTCCACTGTCCCAGGCTGCTCCAAGCCCTCTCCAGCCTGGCCTTGGACACTGCCAGGGATCCAGGGGCAGCCCCAGCTGCTCTGGGCACCCTGTGCCAGGGCCTCAACACCCTCCCAGCCACCAATTCCTTCCCAAGATCCCAGCTGTGCCTGCCCTCTGGCACTGGGAGCCATTCCCTGGGTGCTGTCCCTGGGTGCCTTGTCCCCAGTCCCTCTGCAGCTCTCCTGGAGCCCCTTCAGGCCCTGGCAGGGGCTCGGAGCTCTCCCTGGAGCCTTCTCTTGTGCAGCTGAGCAGCCCCAGCTGTGCCAGGCTGGCTCCAGAGCAGAGGGGCTCCAGCCCTGGCAGCATCATAGTCCTCCAGACTGAACGTGATCAGTCTCAGATCTGCCCCAGATCTGATTAAACAACTACAGCTATGGACATATCCCTGAACTCTGCCTGGCGTGCTTCCCTCCACGGTTTCCACCTGGCTGGAAATGAGCATTTCCCAACTCTGAAACCAAGCCCCTCATCCTCACCCGTGTGTTGAGCTCCTGCGGCTGATCCAGATGCCCTGTGCAGTTCTTGGCCTCCTGCTGGCAGCAGCTCTGGGGGACACTGTTGTTCCCAGTGGAATTAAACCACTGGGTGGTCGTCCAGTCACTGTAGTTCTTAACCCCGCAGCAGTGAAGCTACCAAACACAGGACAGTTACACAGCAGTTACATAAGATTATACACTAGTATATTACTAGTGTATTACTAGTTACATTATATATATATATTTATATATATATATTTATATATATATATGTTCATATATATATGGATGCTCACGTCGAGTTAAACCTCTCTTAGGCATAGTGGGCCACAGCTGCCACTAGTTTCCAGCAGATTTACAAGCAGCGGTGCTTCAGGAAAACAATAAATGTAGTAAATCAATCTCCTTCAGGCATTATTGCATCCTTCTTAGTCTATCCTTTGTGAAAACTCCGATAGGAGGGTGACAAGTTGCAGGGTAGGGTCTTCCATCATCCCGCTATTTTATGGTGCAATGCTCTCAGCAGCAGTTATTCACATGGACTTACTTGCTCTGATGCAAATGTCACTCATATCAACCACAGCCCTCACTACATGAACTTCACACCCGGAGCCTGAGCACACCAGCTCTGCAAAGGGAGGAACACCCTCAAGCTGTCTAGGAGGACTGCATGCTAAACACAGAGCCAAGCTCCAGCATACTGCCCCACTCATCCTCTCCCCTCCTTTCCCAGCTGAAATTCCTTGTTTAGGACCCAACTGTTCTTTTCCAAACAATGCTTAAATATTTTCTTACCTGTTCTTGCAGGTAATCCACAACTGTAGACTCTGGGCTTTTGCCATCGTACTTCTCAAAGACTGAGCGCATTGTAACTTGCACATCAGTTTTTACCTGTTTAGAGAGAGAGAGAAAAACAATGCAGATGGCTTCAATGCGAGAGCTGAAAATTTTATCTGGTGGAAACTGCAAAAGATCTCTATCCCAAATAACTCAAGAGGGGAAATAAGAAGTAAGAAAAATCAAGCAACGTTTTAGACATAATTCAGGTGGCACTTAGCCAGAATCACGTTCCTGGGTAGAAGCTTGCCACCTTTAATGGAAAAGCCCTCCTTTGGGAGCATGGACAACTGTTTAATCCAACTCAGAGGCTGTTGTGATATCTGCCAGGTACTTTATATATTCACTGCATTCCCAGCAAAGACATCCCCATTCCCATTTGATCTGCAGGTTGCAGGACAGGGGATGAAGTGAAAAAAATAAACCAAACCAGATAAATTGGAGTGATCAAACAATGTGAGATCTATTCTTCACTTTTATGTTGGGACAGAGATGCTAATTCTTTGTTTACCTTTTCCCTGTAAACAAATC
>NC_080708.1:0-34248 GCF_015227805.2 Hirundo rustica
ACTGATCTGTAACCCCCCAATCTCTCATCACCCCAAATGTTCTGTAACCCCCCAATCTCTCCTCACCCCCCCAAAAACATCCTGTAACCCCCCCAATCACTCATCACCCCCCAAACGTTCTGTAACCCCCCAATCACTCATCACCCCAAATGTTCTGTAACCCCCCCAATAATTCAGTAACCCCCAACTGTTCTGTAACCCCCAACAGTTCAGCACCTCCCAATAATTCAATAACCCCCCAATAATTCTGTAACCCCCAATAGTTCAGCACCCCCCAAACGTCCTGTAACCCCTCAATCTCTCCTCACCTCAAATATTCTGTAACCCCCCAATCACTCACAACCCCCAAACGTTCTGTAACCCCCCAAATATTCTGTAACCCCCCAAATGTTCTGTAACCCCCCAATCTCTCCTCACCCCCAAACATCCTGTAACCCCCCAAATGTTCTGTAACCCCCTGGATCTATCACCACCCCCAAAATGTTCTGTAACCCCCCAATCACTCACCAGCCCCCTAAAAACGTTCTGTAACCCCCAATAATTCTATAACACCCCCAATCTCTCACCACCCCCAAAATATTCTGTAACCCCCCAATCTCTCAACACTCCCAAACGTCCTGTAACCCCCCAAACATTTTGTAACCCCACAATCTCTCCTCACCCCCCAAAAACATCCTGTTACCCTCCAATCTCTCACCACCCCCAAACGTTCCGTAACCCCCCAATCTCTCATCACCCCCAAACATTCTGTAACACCCCAATCTCTCCTCACCCCCAAACCTCCTGTAACCCCCCAAATATTCTGTAACCCCCCCAATCTCTCCTCACCCCAAATATTCTGTAACCCCCCAATCTCTCACCACCCCCAAATATTCTGTAACCCCACCAATAATTGAATAATCCTCCAACATTTCTGTAACCCCAATTCACTCAGCACCCCCCAAATGTCCTGTAACCCCCAATCTCTCCTCACCCGCAAACATCCTGTAACCCCCCAAATGTCCTGTAACCCCCCCAATGTCTCCTCACCCCCCAAAAACATCTGTAACCCTCCAATCTCTCCTCACCCCCAAACATTCTGTAACCCCCCAAGTGTTCTATAACCCCCCAAATGTTCTGTAACCCCCCCAAATATTCTGTAACCCCCCAATCTCTCACCACCCCCAAATATTCTGTAACTCCCCCAATAATTGAATAATCCTCCAATATTTCTGTAACCCCAATTCACTCAGCACCCCCCAAACGTCCTGTAACCCCCCAAAATGTTCTGTAACCCCCCAATCTCTGCTCACCCCCCAAAAACATCCTGTAACCCTCCAATCTCTCACCACTCCCAAAGTATTGTGTAGCCCCCAATCTCTCATCACCCCCAAACATTCTGTAATCCCCCAATCTCTCCTCACCCCCAAATGTCCTGTAACCCCCAAACGTCCTGTAACCCCCCAAATATTCTGTAACCCCACCAATAATTGAATAATCCTCCAATATTTCTGTAACCCCAATTCACTCAGCAGCCCCCAAACGTCCTGTAACCCCCAATCTCTCCTCACCCCAAATATTCTGTAACCCCCAATCTCTCCTCACCCCCAAATGTTCTGTAACCCCCCCAAAACATCCTGTAACCCCCCAATCTCTCATCACCCCCAAACATCCTGTAACCCCCCAATCTCTCATCACCCCCAAACATTCTGTAACACCCCAATCTCTCATCACCCCCAAACATTCTGTAACACCCCAGTCTCTCCTCACCCCCAAACCTCCTGTAATCCCCCAAATATTCTGTAACCCCCCAATCTCTCCTCACCCCCCAAATGTTCTGTAACCCCCCAATCACTCATCACCCCCAAAATGTTCTGTAACTCCCCAGTCTCTCACCACCCCCAAATATTCTGTAACCCCACCAATAATTGAATGATCCTCCAATATTTCTGTAACCCCAAATCACTCAGCACCCCCCAAACGTCCTGTAACCCCCAATCTCTCCTCACCCCAAATATTCTGTAACCCCCCCAATCTCTCCTCACCCCCAAACATCCTGTAACCCCCCAAATATTCTGTAAGCCCCCAAAATGTTCTGTAACCCCCCAAATATTCTGTAACCCCCCCAATCTCTCCTCACCCCCCAAATGTTTTGTAACCCCCCAATCACTCATCACCCCCAAAATGTTTTGTAACTCCCCAGTCTCTCACTACTCCCAAAATACTGTGTAACACCCCAATCTCTCCTCACCCCCAAATGTCCTGTAACCCCCCCAAATATTCTGTAACCCCCCCAATTTCTCACCACCCCCAAATATTCTGTAACCCCACCAATAATTGAATAATCCTCCAATATTTCTGTAACCCCAATTCACTCATCACCCCCCAAACGTCCTGTAACCCCCAATCTCTCACCACCCCCAAATATTCTGTAACCCCACCAATAATTGAATAATCCTCCAATATTTCTGTAACTCCAAATCACTCAGCACCCCCCAAACGTCCTGTAACCCCCCCAGATATTCTGTAACCCCCCACTCTCTCCTCACCCCCCAATTCCCCTCTCCCCGCAGACAAGGAGGGTCCCGAGTGTCCCCCCACGGTGGTGGTGAAGGAGGAGCCGGCGCCGGAGCCGCCGCGGAGCTCTCCGGTGCCGCCGGGGCCGCGGGAGCGCGAGGAGCTGCGCCACAGCCCCGAGCCCTGCACCAAGATGACGATGAGGCTGCGCCGCAGCCACAGCAACAGCCAGTTCGTGAGTGCTGGGGCTGGGACATTTCCTTCCCCTTTGGGCCTGGTTTGGGGGGGGAAAAACCCCTGGGTGGGATCATTCCAGGGAGCAAAGTCAAAGTGCCCCTTCCCTCCAAGCTGTCAGTGAAATTTCCTTGGAGAAAAGCCAAAAATAATCTTATTTAATAGATTTATTTATTGAATAACGCACCAATAATCTAATAACCCCCCAATAGTTCAGCACAGCACCCCCCTAAATGTTCTGTAAGCCCCCAATCACTCATCAACCCAGATATTCTGTAACCCCCCAATCTCTCCTCACCCCAAATATTCTGTAACCCCCCCAATCTCTCCTCACCCCAAATATTCTGTAACCCCCTGCACCGAGATGACGATGAGGCTGCGCCGCAGCCACAGCAACAGCCAGTTCGTGAGTGCTGGGGCTGGGACATTTCCTTCCCCTTTGGGCCTGGTTTGGGGGGAATTTGGGGGTAAAAATCCCTGGGTGGGGTCATTCCAGGGAGCAAAGTCAAAGTGCCCCTTCTCTCCAAGATGTCTGTGAAATTTCCTTGGAGAAAAGCGGAAAAAATCTATTTTATTTAACAAATTTATTTATTGAATAACGCGCCAACAATCAAATAACCCCCGCAAAAGTTCAGCACAGCACCCCCCTACATGTTCTGTAACTCCTCCAATCTCTCCTCACCCCAAATATTCTGTAACCCCCCAATCTCTCCTCACTCCAAATGTTCTGTAACCCCCCAATCTCTCCTCACCCCAAATATTCTGTAACCCCCCAATCTCTCCTCACCCCAAATATTCTGTAACCCCCTGCACCGAGATGACGATGAGGCTGCGCCGCAGCCACAGCAACAGCCAGTTCGTGAGTGCTGGGGCTGGGACATTTCCTTCCCCTTTGGGCCTGGTTTGGGGAGAATTTGGGGGAAAAAACCCCTGGGTGGGATCATTCCGGGGAGCAAACCCAAAATTCTCCTTCCCTCCAAGCTGTCTGTGAAAATTCCTTGGAGAAAAGCGGAAAAAATCTATTTTATTTAACAAATTTACTTATTGAATAACGCGCCAATAATCGAATAACCCCCCAATAGTTCAGCACAGCACCCCCCCAAAACATTCTGTATCCCCCCAATCTCTCCTCACCCCAAATATTCTGTAACCCCCCAATCTCTCCTCACCCCAAATATTCTGTAACTCCCCAATCACTCATCACCCCAAAACGTTCTATAACCCCCCCCAAATCTGAATAATTAATTTATTTAACAAACAGAAGTGCTCAGAAGCACAAAAAAAGTGAATAATATGAAAGAATTCCGGAGCGAGGTGGCAAATGGAGAAAGTTTTTGCTGTAGGTGTAGCTCGGTGTCTCTTTTATCAGTCCCGGTCTCTTGCTGGAAAATATCGAGGTTCAGACCCTGGTGCTCCCCTGGGGTTTTTAATCCAGAGCAGGTTTAAAAAATCCCGAGAAAAAAGGAAAATGAGCAGTCCAGGGAGCTTTTCTGCCCTAACTGGGTAAAATTAAATAAAAGCAAAAATATTTCTGTCGTGCTGTCTGTCCAAGCCTCAGCTGTGAGTCTGGTGTGGAGAAGAACGCGGAGGAGTCCTCTCCAAACAAACTCCACGCTCTTAGAACCAGTCCTGAAGGCACAGAACTCAACAAAAAAATGACGTTTGGGGATATAAAACCATCATAAAATCACCTTAGGACACCCTCCTGTCTTGGTTCAGGGCAAATCTGGGAGCAAACCCCTGAGTGGGATCACTCCAGGAGCAAACCCAAACTGCTCCTTCCCTCCAAGCTGTCAGTGAAACTTCCTTGGAGAAAAGCGGAAAAAATCTTATTTAACAAATTTATTTATTGAATAACCTGCCAATAATCTAATAACCCCCCAATAGTTCAGCACAACACCCCCCAAATATTCTGTAACCCCCCAATCTCACCACCCCCAAATATTCTGTAACCCCCCAATCTCACCACCCCCAAATATTCTGTAACCCCCCAATCACTCATCACCCCAAAACGTTCTGTAACCCCCCCCCAAAATCGGAATAATTAATTTATCTAACAAACAAAAGTGTTCACGAGCACAAAAAAAGTGAATAATGTGAAAGAATTCCGGAGCGAGGTGGCAAATGGAGAAAGTTTTTGCTGGAGGTGTAGCTCGGTGCCTCTTTTATCAGTCCCGGTCTCTTGCTGGAAAATATCGAGGTTCACACCCTGGTGCTCCCCTGGGGTTTTTAATCCAGAGCAGGTTTAAAAAATCCCGAGAAAAAAAGGAAAATGAGCAGTCCAGGGAACTTTTGTGCCCTAGCTGGGTAAAATTAAATAAAAGCAAAAATATTTCTGTCGTGCTGTCTGTCCAAGCCTCAGCTGAGAGTCTGGTGTGGAGAAGAACGCGGAGGAGTCCTCTCCAAACAAACTCCACGCTCTTAGAACCAGTCCTAAGGGCACAGAACTCAACAAAAAAATGATGTTTGGGGATATAAAACCATCATAAAGTCACCGTAGGACACCCTCCTGTCTTGGTTCAGGGCAAATTTGGGAGCAAACCCCTGAGTGGGATCGCTCCAGGAGCAAACCCAAACTGCTCCTTCCCTCCATCCGGTCTGGGAAACAACTTCCTTGGAGAAAAGCGGAAAAAAATCTGTTTTATTTAACAGCAAAAGTGGTCACGGGCACAAAAAAAGTGAATAATATGAAAGAATTCCGGAGCGAGGTGGCAAATGGAGAAAGTTTTTGCTGGAGGTGTAGCTCGGTGCCTCTTTTATCAGTCCCGGTCTCTTGCTGGAAAATATCGAGGTTCAGACCCTGGTGCTCCCCTGGGGTTTTTAATCCAGAGCAGGTTTTAAAAATCCCAAGAAAAAAAGGAAAATGAGCAGTCCAGGGAACTTTTGTGCCCTAGCTGAGTAAAATTAAATAAAAGTATTTCTGTCGTGCTGTCTGTCCAAACCTCAGCTGAGAGTCTGGTGTGGAGAAGAACGCAAAGGAGTCCTCTCCAAACAAACTCCACGCTCTTAGAACCAGTCCTGAAGGCACAGAACTCAACAAAAAACTGATGTTTGGGGATATAAAACCATCATAAAATCACCTTAGGACGCCCTCCTGTCTTGGTTCAGGGCAAATTTGGGAGCAAACCCAAACTGCTCCTTCCCTCCATGCGGTCTGGGAAACAACTTCCTTGGAGAAAAGTGGGAAAAAATCTTTTATTTAACAACAAAAGTGCTCACGAGCGTAAAAAAAGTGAATAATATGAAAGAATTCCGGAGCGAGGTGGCAAATGGAGAAAGTTTTTGCTGTAGGTGTAGCTCGGTGTCTCTTTTATCAGTCCCGGTCTCTTGCTGGAAAATATCGAGGTTCAGACCCTGGTGCTCCCCTGGGGTTTTTAATCCAGAGCAGGTTTAAAAAATCCCGAGAAAAAAAGGAAAATGAACAGTCCAGGGAGCTTTTCTGCCCTAACTGGGTAAAATTAAATAAAAGCAAAAATATTTCTGTCCTGCTGTCTGTCCAAGCCTCAGCTGAGAGTCTGGTGTGGAGAAGAACGCGGAGGAGTCCTCTCCAAACAAACTCCACGCTCTTAGAACCAGTCCTAAAGGCACAGAACTCAACAAAAAAAATGACGTTTGGGGATATAAAACCACCTTAGGGCATCTCAAAATTAAAAATGATCCCTTTTCTTCCCCCGGCCTCGCGCAGGTGGATTCCTACGTGTGCCGCATCTGCTCGCGGGGCGACGAGGACGACAAGCTGCTGCTGTGCGACGGCTGCGACGACAACTACCACATCTTCTGCCTGCTGCCCCCCCTGCCCGAGATCCCCAAGGGCATCTGGCGCTGCCCCAAATGCGTCATGGCGGTGAGGGGCCACGCGGGGACACCCCCCAGGCCGTGCCGCGCCCCCGCCGTGGGGCTGGGACCCCGCTCTCTGTGGGGTTCTGTCCCGGGACGGGGTTTGGGTTGGTTTGATTTGTGGGGTGGGGGCTTCTAGATCTCATCCAGGCTTGTTTGTGGGGCTGGGGGCTCCTAAATCTCATCCAGGCTTGTTTGTGGGGCTGGGGACACCCTGATTTGTGGGGTTGGGGGCTTCTAAAGCTCATCCAGGTTTGTTTGTGGGGCTGGGGGCTCCTAAATCTCACCCAGGCTTGTTTGTGGGGCTGGGGACACCCTGATTTGTGGGGTGGGGGCTTCTAGATCTCATCCAGGCTTGTTTGTGGGGCTGGGGGCTCCTAAATCTCATCCAGGCTTGTTCGTGGGGCTGGGGACGCCTGGATTTGTGGGGTGGGGGCTTCTGTATCTCATCCAGGCTTGTCTGTGGGGTTGGGGGCTTCTAAATCTCATCCAGGCTTGTTCGTGGGGCTGGGGACCTCCTGATCTGTGGGGCTGGGGGCTTCTAAAGCTCACCCAGGCTTGTTTGTGGGGCTGGGGACGCCTGGATTTGTGGGGTGGGGGCTTCTGAATCTCATCCAGGCTTGTTTGTGGGGCTGGGGACCTCCTGATTTGTGGGGCTGGGGGCTTCTAAATCTCACCCAGGCTTGTTTGTGGGGCTGGGGACACCCTGATTTGTCGGGCTGGGGGCTTCTAAATCTCATCCAGGCTTGTTTGTGGGGCTGGGGACGCCTGGATTTGTGGGGTTGGGGGCTTCTAGATCTCATCCAGGCTTGTTTATGGGGCTGGGGGCTCCTAAATCTCATCCAGGTTTGTCTGTGGGGCTGGGGGCTTCTGAATCTCATCCAGGCTTGTCTGTGGGGCTGGGGACGCCTGGATTTGTGGGGGTGGGGGCTTCTGAATCTCATCCGGGCTTGTTTATGGGGCTGGGGGCTCCTAAATCTCATCCAGGCTTGTTTGTGGGGCTGGGGACCCCCTGGATTTGTGGGGTGGGGGCTTCTAAAGCTCATCCAGGCTTATTTATGGGGCTGGGGGCTCCTAAATCTCACCCAGGCTTGTTTGTGGGGCTGAGGACACCCTAATTTGTGGGGCTGGGGGCTTCTGAATCTCACCCAGGCTTGTTTGTGGGGCTGGGGACCCCCTGATCTGTGGTGTCCCCAGTGTCCCCAGTGACCCTCCCAGTGTCCCTGGTGTCCCCAGTGTCCCCTGAGCCCAATGTCCCTGGTGTCCCCGCTGTCCCCTCACCCCAGTATCCCCAATGACCCTCCCAGTGTCCCTGGTGTCCCCGCTGTCCCCTCACCCCAGTATCCCCAGTGACCCTCCCAGTGTCCCCGGTGTCCCCAGTGTTCCCTGATCCCAATGTCCCCAATGACCCTCCCAGTGGCTCCAGTGTCCCCTGACCCCAGTGTCCCCTGTATCCCCAGTGTTATCAATGTCCCTGGTGTCCCCTCACCCCAGTATCCCCAGTGACCCTCCCAGTGTCCCTGGTGTCCCCAGTGTCCCCTGACCCCGGTGTCCCCAATGTCCCCGTGTCCCCTGACCCCAGTGTCCCCTGACCCCGGTGTCCCCGGTGTCCCCAATGTCCCCGGTGTCCCCTGACCCCGGTGTCCCCAATGTCCCCGGTGTCCCCTGACCCCAGTGTCCCCGGTGTCCCCAGTGTCCCGGTGTCCCCTGACCCCGGTGTCCCCAATGTCCCAGTGTCCCCTGACCCCGGTGTCCCCAATGTCCCCGTGTCCCCTGACCCCAGTGTCCCCTGACCCCAGTGTCCCCAATGTCCCAGTGTCCCCTGACCCCGGTGTCCCCGGTGTCCCCAATGTCCCGGTGTCCCCAGTGTCCCGGTGTCCCCTGACCGCGGTGTCCCCAATGTCCCAGTGTCCCCTGACCCTGGTGTCCCCGGTGTCCCCAGTGTCCCGGTGTCCCCTGACCCCGGTGTCCCCAATGTCCCCGGTGTCCCCAGTGTCCCGCTGTCCCCTGACCCCGCTGTCCCCAGTGTCCCGCTGTCCCCTGACCCCGGTGTCCCCAATGTCCCCGGTGTCCCCAATGTCCCCGGTGTCCCCAATGTCCCTGGTGTCCCCAGTGTCCCGCTGTCCCCTGACCCCGGTGTCCCCAATGTCCCGCTGTCCCCTGACCCCGCTGTCCCCTGACCCCGGTGTCCCCTGACCCCGGTGTCCCCAATGTCCCGCTGTCCCCTGACCCCGCTGTCCCCTGACCCCGCTGTCCCCTGACCCCAATGTCCCGGTGTCCCCTGACCCCGGTGTCCCCCCAGGAGTGCAAGCGTCCCCCGGAAGCGTTTGGTTTCGAGCAGGCCACGCGGGAGTACACGCTGCAGAGCTTCGGGGAGATGGCCGACGCCTTCAAGGCCGACTACTTCAACATGCCCGTGCACGTGAGCACCCCAAAAACCACCCTGAGACCCCCAAAAACCCCCCTGAGCGCCCCAAAACCACCCTGAGACCCCCAAAAAACCTCCCTGAGCACTCCAAAACCTCCCTTAGTACCCCAAAAACATCCCTGAGAGCCCCAAAAACATCCCTGAGCTTCTCAAAAACATTTCTGAGAGCCCCAAAAGCATCCCTGAGACCCCTGAGAGCCCCAAAAACATCCCTGGGCTGCCCAAAAACATCTCTGAGAGCCCCAAAAAACCCCCATAGCCTCCCCAAAAACCCCAAAACTCCCCCAAATCCCTTTCCGTGCCCCCCCTGAAGCCCCCTGCCCGCAGATGGTGCTCACAGAGCTGGTGGAGAAGTTCTGGGGCCTGATGAACGCCTCGAAATCCCACCCAAAAACCCCAAAACCTCCCCTAAACCTCTCCCAAAACCCCCCCAAATCCCTCCGTGCCCCCCCTGAAGCGCCCTGCCCACAGATGGTGCTCACAGAGCTGGTGGTGGAGTTCTGGCCCCTGGTGAACAGCCCCCAAATCCCACCCAAAAACCCCAAACCCCCTCTAAACCCCCCAACCCCCCCCCAATCCCTTTCCGTGCCCCCCCAAAGCCCCCTGCCCGCAGATGGTGCCCACGGAGCTGGTGGAGAAGTTCTGGGGCCTGGTGAATGCCTCGAAATCCCACCCAAAAACCCCAAAACCTCCCCCCAAATCCCTTCCGTGCCCCCCCTGAAGCCCCCTGCCCATGGAGCTGGTGGAGGAGGAGTTCTGGCCCCTGATGAACACCTCCAAATCCCACCCAAACCCCCCAAAGACCCCCAAAACCTCCCCCAAACCCCCCCAAATCCCTTTCCATGCCCCCCCTGAAGCCCCCTGCCCGCAGATGGTGCCCACGGAGCTGGTGGAGAAGGAGTTCTGGCCCCTGATGAACACCTCCAAACCCCACCCAAAGACCCCCAAAACCTCCCCCAAACCCCCCCAGATCCCTTTCCGTGCCCCCCCTGAAGCCCCCTGCCCGCAGATGGTGCCCACGGAGCTGGTGGTGGAGTTCTGGCCCCGGTGAACAGCCCCCAAATCCCACCCAAAAACCCCAAAACCTCCCCCCAAGCCCCCCAAACCCCCCCAAATCCCTTTCCGTGCCCCCCCCCTGAAGCCCCCTGCCCACAGATGGTGCCCACGGAGCTGGTGGAGGAGTTCTGGCCCCTGATGAACACCTCCAAACCCCACCCAAAGACCCCCAAAACCTCCCCCAACCCCCCCCAAACCCCCCCAAATCCCTTCCGTGCCCCCCCTGAAGCCCCCTGCCCATGGAGTTGGTGGAGAAGGAAATCTGGCCCCTGATGAGCACCTCCAAAACCCCCCCAAAGACCCCCAAAACCTCCCCCAAACCCCCCCAAATCCCTTTCCGTGCCCCCCCTGAAGCCCCCTGCCCGCAGATGGTGCCCATGGAGCTGGTGGAGAAGTTCTGGGGCCTGATGAGCATCTCCAAATCCCACCCAAAAACCCCCCCAAACCCCACCCAAAAACCCCAAACCCCCCCAGATCCCTTTCCATGCCCCCCCTGAAGCCCCCTGCCCGCAGATGGTGCCCACGGAGCTGGTGGAGAAGGAGTTCTGGCGCCTGGTGAACAGCATCGAGGAGGACGTGACGGTGGAGTACGGCGCCGACATCCACTCCAAGGAGTTCGGCTCCGGCTTCCCCGTGCGCGACGGCAAGCGGCGCCTGTCCCCCGAGGAGGAGGTGGGACCCGGGGGTGGCACCCAGTGTCCCCTGTGCCCGTGGGGGGTGACGCTGTCCCTGGGGGTGTCCCTGTCCCCATGACAGGGTGACACTGTCCCTAAGGGTGTCCCTTTCCCCATGGGGGTGACACTGTCGCTGGAGGTGTCCCTGTCCCCATGGGGGTGACACTGTACCCATGGGGGTGACACTGTCCATAGGGATGTCCCTGTCCCCATGGTGAGGTGACACTGTCCCTGGGGGTGTCCTTGTCCCCATGACAGGGTGCTGCTGTCCTTAGGGGTGTCCCTGTCCCCTTGGGGGTGTCCCTGTCCCCATGATGGGGTGACACTGTCCCTGGAGGTGTCCCTGTACCCATGGTGGGGTGACACTGTCCCTAGGGGTGTCCCTGTCCCCATGCTGGGTGTCCCTGTCCCCATGCTGGGTGACACTGTCCCTGGGGATGTCCCTGTCCCCATGCTGGGTGTCCCTGTCCCCATGCTGGGTGTCCCTGTCCCTGGGGGTGTCCCTGTTCCCATGATGGGGTGACACTGTCCCTGGAGGTGTCCCTGTCCCCATGCTGGGTGTCCCTGTCCCCATGATGGGGTGACACTGTCCCCATGCTGGGTGTCCCTGTCCCCATGGGGGTGACACTGTCCCTAGGGGTGTCCCTGTCCCCATGCTGGGTGTCCCTGTCCCCATGCTGGGTGTCCCTGTCCCCATGGGGGTGACGCTGTCCCTGGGGGTGTCCTTGTCCCCATGACAGGGTGACGCTGTCGCTGGAGGTGTCCCTGTCCCCATGCTGGGTGTCCCTGTCCCCATGGGGGTGACGCTGTCCCTGGGGGTGTCCCTGTCCCCATGACAGGGTGACACTGTCGCTGGAGGTGTCCCTGTCCCCATGCTGGGTGACACTGTCCCTGGGGGTGTCCTTGTCCCCATGACAGGGTGACACTGTCCCTAGGGGTGTCCTGTCCCCATGATGGGTGTCCCTGTCCCCATGCTGGGGTGACAGTGTCCCTGGAGGTGTCCCTGTCCCCATGCTGGGTGTCCCTGTCCCCATGGGGGTGTCCCTGTCCCCATGACAGGGTGACACTGTCCCTAAGGGTGTCCCTGTCCCCATGACAGGGTGACACTGTCCCCATGGGTTGACGCTGTCCTGTGGTTGTCCCCATGGGGTGACGCTGTCCCCTCCCCGTGTGACGCTGTCCCCGTGGGGTGGCACTGTCCCCATGGGGTGGCACTGTCCCCGTGGGGTGGCACTGTCCCTGTGGGGTGGCACTGTCCCCACTGTCCCTGGGGGGGTGGCACTGTCCCCATGGGGTGGCACTGTCCCCACTGTCCCTGTGGGGTGGCACTGTCCCCGTGGGGTGGCACTGTCCCCGCTGTCCCCGTGGGGTGGCACTGCCCCATGGGGTGGCACTGTCCCCGCTGTCCCCGTGGGGTGGCACTGTCCCTGTGGGGTGGCACTGTCCCCGTGGGGTGGCACTGTCCCCGCTGTCCCCGTGGGGTGACGCTGTCCCCGCTGTCCCCATGGGGTGGCACTGTCCCCCACTGTCCCCGTGTGACGCTGTCCCCATGGGGTGGCACTGTCCCCACTGTCCCCGTGGGGTGGCACTGTCCCCGTGGGGTGGCACTGTCCCCGTGGGGTGGCACTGTCCCCGTGGGGTGGCACCGTCCCCGCTGTCCCCGTGGGGTGACGCTGTCCCCATGGGGTGGCACTGTCCCCGCTGTCCCCGTGGGGTGGCACTGCCCCATGGGGTGGCACTGTCCCTGTGGGGTGGCACTGTCCCCGCTGTCCCCGTGGGGTGGCACTGTCCCCACTGTCCCCGCTGTCCCCGTGGGGTGACGCCGTCCCCGCCGTGGCAGGAGTACGCGGGCAGCGGCTGGAACCTGAACGTGATGCCGGTGCTGCAGCAGTCGGTGCTGTGCCACATCAACGCCGACATCTCGGGCATGAAGGTGCCCTGGCTCTACGTGGGCATGGTGTTCTCGGCCTTCTGCTGGCACATCGAGGACCACTGGAGCTACTCCATCAACTACCTCCACTGGTGGGCACCGGGGGGGCGTCTGGGGGGCGTCTGGGGGGCGTCTGGGGGGCCAGGGGGGTGAGTTTGGGGTGTTTGGGTGCCCAAAGGGGTGACTTTCAGGTGTTTGGGGGGCATCTGGGGGGCCAGGGAAGCAACTTTGGGGTGTTTGGAGGGTGTCTGGGGGGCCAGTGGGGTGACTTTGGGGTGTCTGGGGGGCATCTGGGGGGCCAGGGAAGCAACTTTGGGGTGTCTGGGGGGCATCTGGGGTGCCAGGGGTGTGACTTTGGGGCATCTGGGGGGCCAGGGAAGCAACTTTGGGGTGTTTGGGTGGCCAGTGGGGTGACTTTGGGGTGTCTGGGCACCCAAGGGGGTGACTTTGGGGTGTTTGGGGGGCCAGGGAAGCAACTTTGGGGTGTTTGGGGGGTGTCTGGGGGGCCAGGGGGGTGAATTGGGGGTGTTTGGGGGCCAGAGGGTGACTTGGGGGTGTTTGGGGGGCATCTGGGGGGCCAGGAAAGGAACTTTGGGGTGTTTGGGGGGTGTCTGGGTGGCCAGGGGAGTGACTTTGGGGTGTTTGGGGGGTCAGGGAGGCAACTTTGGGTGCCCAAGGAGATGACGTTGCGGTGTCTGGGGGGCATCTGGGGGGCCAATGGGGTGACTTTGGGGTGTTTAGGTGCCCAAAGGGGTGACTTTGGGGTGTTTGGGGGGCGTCTGGGGGGCCAGAGAGGCAACTTTGGGGTGTTTGGGGGGTCAGTGGGGTGACTTAGGGGCATCTGGGGGGCCAATAGGGTGACTTTGGGGTGTCTGGGGGGCCAGAGAGGCAGCTTTGGGGTGTTTGGGGGGCATCTGGGGGGCCAGGGAAGCAACTTTGGGGTGTTTGGGGGGCCAGTGGGGTGACTTTGGGGTGTCTGGGTGGCTTGGAGGGGGGTGATTGGGGGGCCAGCAGGAAGTTTTGGGGTGTCCTGATCCTTCTGCACCCCCAGGGGCGAGTCCAAGATGTGGGACGAGGAGGATTTGGGGTGGGATGAGGAGGATTTGGGGTGGGATGAGGGGGATTTGGGGTGGGATGGGGGGGATTTGGGGTGGGATGAGGAGGATTTGGGGTGGGATGAGGGGGATTTGGGGTGGGATGAGGAGGATTTGGGGTGGGATGAGGAGGATTTGGGGTGAGATGAGGATTTGGGGTGGGACGGGGGGGATTTGGGGTGGGATGAGGGGGATTTGGGGTGGGATGAGGTTTTTGGGGTGGGATGAGGAGGATTTGGGGTGGGATGAGGAGGATTTGGGGTGGGATGAGGAGGATTTGGGGTGGGATGAGGAGGATTTGGGGTGGGACGAGGAGGATTTGGGGTGGGATGAGGAGGATTTGGGTGGGGGGATGAGGGGATTTGGGGTGGGACGAGGGGGATTTGGGGTGGGATGAGGGGGAATTGGGGTGGGATGAGGAGGATTTGGGGTGTGGATTGAGGATTTGGGTGGGATGAGGAGGATTTGGGGTGAGATGAGGAGGATTTTGGGGTGGGATGAGGGGGATTTGGGGGTGGATGAGGGGGATTTGGGTGGGATGAGGGGGATTTGGGGTGGGATGAGGAGGATTTGGGGTGGGATGAGGAGGATTTGGGGTGGGATGAGGAGGATTGGGGTGGGATGAGGAGGATTGGGGTGGGATGAGGAGGATTTGGGGGGGGGATGAGGAGGATTTGGGGTTGGGATGAGGGGATGGGGTGATGAGGGGATTTGGGGTTGAGTGAGATGAGGAATTGGGGTGGGATGAGGGGGATTTGGGGTGGGATGAGGGGGATTTGGGGTGGGATGAGGAGGATTTGGGGTGGGATGAGGGGGATTTGGGGTGGGATGAGGGGGATTTGGGGTGGGATGAGGAGGATTTGGGGTGGGATGAGGGGGATTTGGGGTGGGATGAGGGGGATTTGGGGTGGGATGAGGAGGATTTGGGGTGGGATGAGGAGGATTTGGGGTGGGATGAGGTTTTTGGGATAGGATGAGGAGGTTTTGGGGGTGGTTCAGGATGTAATAAGGAGGGTTTTGGGGTTCCCCATCCCCAGGGGTGAGCCCAAGACGTGTTACGGGGTGGGATGAGGAGGTTTTGGGTGGGATGAGGAGGTTTTGGGATGGAATAAGGAGGTTTTTGGGATGGAATAAGGAGCTTTTTGGGGTGGAATGAGGAGGTTTTTGGGGTTCCCTGACCCCTGTTTCCCCCAGGGCCTAGCCCAAGACGTCGTACAGGGTGGCATGAGGAGGTTTTTGGGGTGGTACTAGACGGAATAAGGAAGTTTTTGGGGTACCCCATCCCCAGGGGTGAGCCCAAGACATGGTGTGGGGTGGGATGAGGAGGTTTTTGGGATGGTTCAGGATGGAGTAAGGAGATTTTTGGGGTCCCCCATCCCCCGGGGCGAGCCCAAGATGCGGTATGGGATGGGATGAGGAGGTTTTTGGGATGGAATAAGGAGGTTTTTGGGATGGAATAAGGAGGTTTTTGGGATGGAATAAGGAGGTTTTTGGGGTTCCCTGACCCCTGCTTCCCCCAGGGGCGAGCCCAAGACGTGGTACGGGGTCCCTTCGTTCGCGGCCGAGCACCTGGAGGAGGTGATGAAGAAGCTGACGCCGGAGCTGTTCGAGAGCCAGCCCGACCTCCTGCACCAGCTCGTCACCCTCATGAACCCCAACACGCTCATGGCCCACGGCGTCCCCGTGAGTTGGGGGCTGCCCCCGAGCCCCAAGTCCCCTGCAGGCCCTGTCACAGCCGGCAGAGCTCAGGGGTGAGCCCAGGTGTGAGCCCAGGTGTGAGCCCAGGTGTGAGCCCAGGGGTGAGCTCAGGTGTGAGCCCAGGGGTGAGCCCAGGTGTGAGCTCAGGTGTGAGCCCAGGTGTGAGCTCAGGTGTGAGCCCAGGTGTGAGCTCAGGTGTGAGCCCGGGTGTGAGCCCGGGTGTGAGCCCAGGTGTGAGCCCAGGGGTGAGCTCAGGTGTGAGCTCAGGGGTGAGCTCAGGTGTGAGCCCAGGTGTGAGCCCAGGGGTGAGCCCAGGGGTGAGCCCAGGTGTGAGCCCAGGTGTGAGCTCAGGGGTGAGCCCAGGTGTGAGCCCAGGTGTGAGCCCAGGTGTGAGCCCAGGTGTGAGCCCAGGTGTGAGCTCAGGGGTGAGCCCAGGGGTGAGCCCAGGTGTGAGCTCAGGGGTGAGCTCAGGTGTGAGCCCAGGTGTGAGCCCAGGTGTGAGCCCAGGGGTGAGCTCAGGTGTGAGCCCAGGGGTGAGCCCAGGGGTGAGCCCAGGTGTGAGCCCGGGTGTGAGCCCAGGTGTGAGCCCAGGTGTGAGCCCAGGGGTGAGCTCAGGTGTGAGCCCAGGGGTGAGCCCAGGGGTGAGCCCAGGTGTGAGCTCAGGTGTGAGCCCAGGTGTGAGCTCAGGTGTGAGCCCAGGTGTGAGCCCAGGTGTGAGCTCAGGTGTGAGCTCAGGTGTGAGCCCAGGGGTGAGCCCAGGTGTGAGCCCAGGTGTGAGCCCAGGGGTGAGCCCGGGTGTGAGCCCAGGTGTGAGCCCAGGGGTGAGCCCAGGTGTGAGCTCAGGTGTGAGCCCAGGTGTGAGCCCGGGTGTGAGCTCGGGTGTGAGCCCGGGTGTGAGCCCAGGTGTGAGCTCAGGTGTGAGCCCAGGTGTGAGCCCAGGGGTGAGCTCAGGTGTGAGCCCAGGGGTGAGCCCAGGTGTGAGCCCAGGTGTGAGCTCAGGTGTGAGCCCAGGTGTGAGCCCAGGTGTGAGCCCAGGTGTGAGCTCAGGTGTGAGCCCAGGTGTGAGCTCAGGTGTGAGCCCAGGTGTGAGCTCGGGTGTGAGCCCGGGTGTGAGCCCGGGTGTGAGCCCAGGTGTGAGCCCAGGTGTGAGCCCAGGGGTGAGCCCAGGTGTGAGCTCAGGGGTGAGCCCAGGGGTGAGCCCAGGTGTGAGCTCAGATGTGAGCCCAGGTGTGAGCCCAGGTGTGAGCTCAGGGGTGAGCCCAGGTGTGAGCTCAGGTGTGAGCCCAGGTGTGAGCTCAGGTGTGAGCTCAGGTGTGAGCCCAGGTGTGAGCTCAGGTGTGAGCCCAGGTGTGAGCCCAGGGGTGAGCTCAGGTGTGAGCTCAGGTGTGAGCTCAGGTGTGAGCCCAGGTGTGAGCTCAGGTGTGAGCCCAGGTGTGAGCCCAGGTGTGAGCCCAGGTGTGAGCTCAGGTGTGAGCCCAGGTGTGAGCTCAGGGGTGAGCCCAGGTGTGAGCCCAGGTGTGAGCCCAGGTGTGTCCCGCAGGTGGTGAGGACCAACCAATGCGCCGGCGAGTTCGTCATCACCTTCCCCCGCGCCTACCACAGCGGCTTCAACCAGGGCTACAACTTCGCCGAGGCCGTCAACTTCTGCACGGCCGACTGGGTGAGCGCCGAAACACCCGGGGTGGGGCGGGAAAACACCTGGGGGGGCAGGAGAATACCTGGGGGGGCAGGAAAATACCTGGGGGGCAGGAAAATACCTTGGGGGGGAAGGAAAATACCTGGAGGGGTAGAAAATGGACCTGGGGGGGAAGGAAATGGACCTGGGGGGCAGAAAAAATACCTTGGGGGGAAGGGAAATAGCTGGAGGGGGCAGGAAAATACCTTGGGGGGAAGGCAATGGACCTGGGGGGGTTTTGCTCAGGTTTGTGCTCAGGGAGTTGCCAGGTTTGGGGGTTCAGCTCTGCGGTTCGAGCAGCATTTCCTCAGCCGGATTCAGGGCTGTGTTTAGGGGTTCCCCCAGATTTTGGGGTGCCCCCTGACCCCCCACTCCCCGTGCAGCTCCCCACAGGCAGGCAATGCATCGAGCACTGCACAGTTCAGGGACAGAGTGGGGATTCCCAGGTTTGGGGGTACCCAGCCGGGTTCAGGGCTGTGTTTAGGGGTTCCCCCCTGTTTTTGGGGTGCCCCCCTGACCCTCCCCATCCCACGCAGCTCCCCGCAGGCAATGCAATGCATCGAGCACTGCACAGCTCAGGGACAGAGCAGGAATTCGCCAGATTTGGGGGTTCAGCACTGAGGATACCCAGCCGGGTTCAGGGCTGTATTTAGGGGTTCCCCCAGATTTTGGGGTGCCCCCTGACCCCCTTCCCCATCCCGTGCAGCTCCCCGCAGGCAATGCAATGCATCGAGCACTACCCTGTCAGGAACAGAGCGGGGATTCCCAGGTTTGGGGGCTCAGCCTTGGGGGTACCCAGCCGGGTTCAGGGCTGTGTTTAGGGGTTCCCCCAGATTTTGGGGTGCCCCCTGACCCCCCACTCCCCGTGCAGCTCCCCACAGGCAATGCAATGCATCGAGCACTACCCTGTCAGGAACAGAGAGGGGTTCCCAGGTTTGGGGGTTCAGCACTGAGGATACCCAGCCGGGTTCAGGGCTGTGTTTAGGGGTTCCCCCCGATTTTGGGGTGCCCCCTGACCCCCCACTCCCCGTGCAGCTCCCCGCAGGCAGGCAGTGCATTGACACTACCTGGTTCAGGGGCAGAGCGGGGATTCCCAGGTTTGGGGGTTCAGCTCTGCAATTCAAGCAGCATTTCCCCAGCCGGGTTCAGGGCTGTATTTAGGGGTTCCCCCCGTTTTTGGGGTGCCCCCTGACCCTCCCCATCCCATGCAGCTCCCCACAGGCAATGCATCGAGCACTACCCTGTCAGGAACAGAGCGGGATTCCCAGGTTTGGGGGTTCAGCTCTGCAGTTCAAGCAGCATTTCCCCAGCCGGGTTCAGGGCTGTATTTAGGGGTTCCCCCAGATTTTGGGGTGCCCCCTGACCCCCCACTCCCCGTGCAGCTCCCCGCAGGCAGGCAATGCATTGACACTACCTGGTTCAGGGGCAGAGCGGGGTTGCCAGGTTTGGGGGTTCAGCTCTGCAGTTCGAGCAGCATTACCCCAGCCGGGTTCAGGGCTGTATTTAGGGGTTCCCCCATTTTTGGGGTGCCCCCTGACCCCCCACTCCCCGTGCAGCTCCCCGCAGGCAGGCAATGCATCGAGCACTGCACAGTTCAGGAACAGAGCGGGGATTCGCCAGGTTTGGGGGTTCAGCACTGAGGATACCCAGCTGGGTTCAGGGCTGTGTTTAGGGGTTCCCCCAGATTTTGGGGTGCCCCCTGACCCCCCTCTCCCCGTGCAGCTCCCCGCAGGCAGGCAATGCATCGAGCACTACCCTGTCAGGAACAGAGCGGGGATTCCCAGGTTTGGGGGTTCAGCTCTGCAGTTCAAGCAGCATTACCCCAGCCGGGTTCAGGGCTGTATTTAGGGGTTCCCCCAGATTTTGGGGTGCCCCCTGACCCCCCACTCCCCGTGCAGCTCCCCGCAGGCAGGCAATGCATCGAGCACTACCGCCGCCTGCGCCGCTACTGCGTCTTCTCGCACGAGGAGCTGATCTGCAAGATGGCGGCGAGCCCCGAGAAGCTGGACCTGAACCTGGCGGCCGCCGTGCACAAGGAGATGTTCGTGCTGGTGCAGGAGGAGAGGAAACTGCGCAAGGCCCTGCTGGAAAAGGTGGGGGGGCACCCCAAAAATGAAATCACATCGGGGGTGGGAGCTGCTCCCCCCACCCCAAAAAAAAAGGTGGGGGGGAGCGGGGAAGGGAAGGGGGAATTTTGAGGGTTGTGTTGGTGTCGCTCTTTGGGGGGGGGTTTGTGGAGGGGTTTGGGGTGCTGGGGGCACCCCAAAACACCCCAGAATCTTTGGGGGAAGGGTGAGGGTTGTGTTTGTGCTCCCCTGGAAGGTCGTAGAGGGATTGGGGGTGCTGGGGGCACCCCAAAAGCTCTGGGGATGGGATGAGGGTTAGGGTTAGGGTCACTCTTTGGGGGGTTATGGAGGGGTTGGGGGTGCTGGGGGCACCCCAAAATCTTTGGGGAAAGGCTGAGGGTTGTGTTTGTGCTCCTCTGGGAGGTCGTAGAGGGATTGGGGGTGCTGGGGGCACCCCAAAAGCTCTAAAGAAGGGATGAGGGTTAGGGTTATGGAGGGGTTGGGGGTGTTAGGGACACCCCAAAAACTCTGGGGATGGGATGAGGGTTGTGTTTGTGTCGCTCTTTGGGGGGTTATGGAGGGGTTTGGGGTACTGGGGGCACCCCAGAAGTTCTGGGGATGGGGTGAGGGTCGTGTTTGTGCTCCTCTGGAAGGTCTTAGAGGAGTTGGGGGTGCTGGGGGCACCCCAGGAACTCTGGGGATGGGGTGAGGGTTAGGGTTAGGGTCACTCTTAGGGGGTTATGGAGGGGTTGGGGGTACTGGGGGCACCCCAAAACCTCTGGGGATGGGATGAGGGTTGTGTTTGTGTCACTCTCAGGGGGTTATGGAAGGGTTTGGGGTACAGGGACACCCCAAAAACTCTGGGGAAAGGCTGAGGGTTGTGTTTGTGTCACTCTTTGGGGGGTTATGGAGGGGTTGGGGGTACTGGGGGCACCCCAAAAGCTCTAAAGAAGGGATGAGGGTTAGGGTTAGGGTCACGCTTAGGGGGTTATGGAGGGGTTGGGGGTGCTGGGGGCACCCCAGAATCTCTGAGGAAGGGCTGAGGGTTTTGTTTGTGCTTCTCTGGAAGGTCATAGTGGGATTTGGGGTACTGGGGGCACCCCAAAATCTCCACGGGGGGGTCTGATATCCATTTTTTGCCCCCTCAGGGCATCACAGGGTGGGTCGAGGAAGGGTTGGGAGTGCTGGAGGGAATCTGACAGAATTTTCTTCCCCATCAGAGGATCAGGAAGGGATTTGGGGTACAGAGGCACCCCAAAATCTCCACGGGGGGGTCTGATATCCATTTTTTTTGCCCTCCTAGAGCATCATGAAGGCGGAGCAGGAAGGGTTGGGGCTGCTGGGGAGAATCTGACACAATTTTTGTCACTCTCAGTGAATCAAGAAGGGACTAGGGGTGCTGAGGACACCCCAAAATCTCCACGGGGGGGTCTCACATCCATTTTTTTTGCCCTCCCACAGTATCACGGAGGCAGAGCAGGAAGGGTTGGAGCTGCTGGGGAGAATCTGACAGAATTTTTCTCCCTCTCAGTAGAACAGGAAGGGATTTGGGGTACAGAGGCACCCCAAAATCTCTTTGTGGGGATCTCACTTCCATTTTTTTTGCCCTTTTTTTGTGATGCTCCCAGGGCATCACAGAGGCAGAACAGGAAGGGTTGGGGCTGCTGGGGACAATCTGACAGAATTTTTGTCACTCTCAGTGAATCAAGAAGGGACTAGGGGTGCTGAGGACACCCCAAAATCTCCACGGGGATGTCTGATATCCATTTTTTTTGCCCTCCCAGAGCATCATGAAGGCAGAGTAGGAGGTGTTGGGAGTGCTGAGGAGAATCTGACAGAATTTTTCTCCCCATCAGCGGATCAGGATGGGATTGGAGGCGCTGAGGACACCCCAAAATCTCCACAGGGGGGTCTGATATCCATTTTTTTTGCCCCCCCCAGGGCATCACGGAGGCGGAGCGCGAGGCCTTCGAGCTGCTGCCCGACGACGAGCGCCAGTGCGACAAGTGCAAGACGACGTGCTTCCTGTCGGCGCTGGCCTGCTACGACTGCCCCCAGGGCCTCGTCTGCCTCTACCACATGGACGACCTCTGCAAGTGCCCCCGCAGCAAGCAGTACCTCAGGTGGGGGGGCTGGGGGGGCTTGGGGGGCTGGGGGAGGGGGTTGGGGGGCTGGGAGAGGGGTTGGAGGGGATGGGAGAGGGGTTGGAGGGGTGGGAGAGGGGTTTGGGGGGGTGGGAGAGGGATTTGGGGTGGTGGGAGAGGGGTTTGGAGGGGTGGGAGAGGGGTGGAGGGGTGTGAGAGGGGTTTGGGGGGCTGGGAGAGGGATTGGGGTGGTGGGAGAGGGGTTGGAGGGGATGGGAGAGGGATTTGGGGGGTGGGAGAGGGGTTGGAGGGGTGGGAGAGGGATTGGAGGGGTGGGAGAGGGATTTGGGGGGGTGGGAGAGGGGTTGGAGGGGTGGGAGAGGGGTTGGGGTGGTGGGAGAGGGGTTGGAGGGGTGGGAGAGGGGTTTGGCGGGGTGGGAGAGGGGTTGGGGTGGTGGGAGAGGATTGGAGGGGTGGGAGAGGGGTGGGAGAGGGATTTGGGGGGGTGGGAGAGGGGTTGGAGGGGTGGGAGAGGGGTTGGAGGGGTGGGAGAGGGATTTGGGGTGGTGGGAGAGGGGTTGGAGGGGTGGGAGAGGGATTTGGGGTGCTGGGGATCTTGAGGGGGCTGGGACTGGGGTTTGGGGGGCTGACAGAGGGGTTTGGGGGGCTGGGACAGGGGTTAGGGTGTTTGGAAAGAGGTTTGCGGGGCTGGGAGAGGGATTTAGGGTGCTGAGACAGGGGTTTGGGGCTGGGAGAGGGATTTGGGGCAGCTGAGAGAGGTGTTTGGGGTCCTGGGGAGCTTGAAGGGGCTGGGAGAGGGGTTTGGGGGGCTGGGAGTGGGGTTGGGGGACTTGCTGTTCTCCTGAGGGGGACATCAGGGTGTTTTAGGGGTGCTGGGGACCTGTCCGTGCCCCTTTTGGGTGACAAGGAGATGGTTTGGGGGTGCTGGACACCTGGCTGTGCCCCTTTTGGGTGACAAGGGGATGGTTTGGGGGTGCTGGGGACCCGTCTGTGCCCTTTTTTGGGGGTGACATGGGGGACTGTAAGATTCGGGGTGCAATTTTGGGGCCCTCGCTGTGACCCCGCACCGGTTGATCTGGGGGTAGGGCTGCGAGTCCTGGGGTGACCCCAGCTATGATTTGGGGGTGCTGGAGAACTTGGGGGGGTCTACACCCCTAACCCAGGGTGTGTGTGGGGGGCTCCATCCCCCCCCCCATCAGGGACGCTCTCACCGCCCCCCACCACCCCAAAACCCCTTCATACCCCACGCTCTCAATCCTGGGGGTCCCCTTCACACCCTTGGGTGGGTCCATGGGTAGGTGGGGGGCTCTCGCAGTGACCCCCCCGGTGCCCCCCCAGGTACCGCTACACCCTGGACGAGCTCCCGGCCATGCTGCACAAGCTCAAGGTGCGCGCCGAGTCCTTCGACACCTGGGCCAACAAGGTGCGCATCGCCCTGGAGGTGGAGGACGGCCGCAAGCGCAGTGAGTGGGGGTCTCAGCGGGGCTGGGGGGTCTCAGGGGAGGTTTTGGGGGGGCTCAGAGCCCGGCCCTGACCCACCCCTGCCTCCCCAACCGTGCCCGGCCAGCGCTGGAGGAGCTGCGGGCGCTGGAGTCGGAGGCGCGGGAGCGCAAGTTCCCCGAGAACGAGCTGCTGCATCGCCTCAAGGGCTGCCTGGGCCAGGCCGAGCGCTGCGTGTCCGAGGCGCTGGGGCTCATCAGCTCCCAGGAGACCGGGTGAGTGTCCCCAGGGTGTCCCCAGGGTGTCCCCAGGGTGTCCCCAGCAGCTCAGTGTCACCATCCCGAGTGCCTCTCCCTGTGGTCTCAGTGTCGGTTTCCTGTCGTTGTTGCGCTTCTCTGGGGACTTGTGCTGTCCTCTGTGGGTTTTGGTCATTCCTGTGTTCCTGTCATGGACACTGGACACTTCTGTGTCCTTGTCCTCTGTGGATTTTGGGTGTTCCTGTGTCCCTGTCATGGACACGGGACATTTCTGTGTCCTTGTCCCTATGGATATTGGATGTTCCTGTGTTCCTGTCACGGACACTGGACACTTCCTTGTCCTTGTCCTTGTCCTTGTCCCTATGGATATTGGAGGTTCCTGTGTTCCTGTCATGGACACTGGACATTTCTGTGTCCTGTCCCTGTGGACATTGGATGTTCCTGTGTCCCTGTCATGGACACGGGACATTTCTGTGTCCTGTCCCTATGGATATTGGATGTTCCTGTGTCCCTGTCACGGACACTGGACATTTCTGTGTCCTGTCCCTATGGACATGGGACACTTCTGTGTTCCTGTCATGGACACTGGACACTTCCATGTCCTTGTCCTTTTCCTTGTCCCTATGGACATTGGATGTTCCTGTGTCCCTGTCATGGACACTGGACATTTCTGTGTCCTGTCCCTATGGACATTGGACATTCCTGTGTCCCTCTCGTGGACACTGGACATTTCTGTGTCCTGTCCCTATGGACATTGGATGTTCCTGTGTTCCTGTCGTGGACACTGGACACTTGCGTGTCCTTGTCCTTGTCCTGTCCCTATGGATGTGGGACACTCCATGTCCCCGTCCTGTTCCCTGTATTCCTTCCATCTGCCCCTGTGTCCCCGTCCCATCCCTGTCCCCTCCACGTCCCCTCCTCTCACTGTCCCCTGTGTCCCCTGGGTGTCCCCTCAGTGTCCCCTGAGTGTCCCCTCAGTGTCCCCTGAGTGTCCCCTCAGTGTCCCCTCAGTGTCCCCTGGGTGTCCCCTGGGTGTCCCCTGGGTGTCCCCTCACTGTCCTCTCACTGTCCCCTGTGTCCCCTGGGTGTCCCCTCAGTGTCCCCCGTGTCCCCACAGGGTCCCCTGGGTGTCCCCTCAGTGTCCCCCGTGTCCCCTCAGGGTCCCCTGGGTGTCCCCTCAGTGTCCCCCGTGTCCCCTCAGGGTCCCCTGGGTGTCTCCTCAGTGTCCCCCGTGTCCCCGCAGGGTCCCCTGGGTGTCCCCGCAGGGTCCCCCGGGTGTCCCTGTCCCCTGGGTGTCCCCTCAGTGTCCCCCGTGTCCCCTCAGTGTCCCCCGGGTGTCCCTGTCCCCTGGGTGTCCCCTCAGTGTCCCCCGTGTCCCCTCAGTGTCCCCTGGGTGTCCCTGTCCCCTGGGTGTCCCCTCAGTGTCCCCCGTGTCCCCGCAGGGTCCCCGCGCCGGCGCTGACGCTGGAGGAGCTGCGGGCGTTCCTGGAGCAGATGAACCAACTGCCCTGCGTCATGCACCAGATCGGGGACGTGCAGGTGGGACCGCGTCACACGGGGTCACATGGGGTCACACGGGGTCACAGAGGGGTCACACGGGGTCACACGGTGTCCCGGGGTGTCATGGTGTCCCAGGGGTGTCATACTGGGTCACATTGTGTCCCAGGGTTGTCACATGGTGTCCCAGGGGTGTCACACGGTGTCCCAGAGGTGTCACACAGTGTCCCCGGGGTGTCCCATAGTGTCCTGGTGCTGTCCCTCTGTGTCTCAGAGGTGTCACACAATGTCCCATGGCTGTCCCAGACCTGGTGTCCCAGCAGTGTCACATCCTGTCTCCAGCCTGTCCCTGACACGGTGTTCCTGTCCCCGACGCGTGTCCCCTGTCCCCATCCCTGACACGGTGTCCCTGACCCCATCCCTGTCCCTGACCGCGTCCCCGTCCCTGACACGGTGTCCCTGTCCCTGTCCCCATCCCTGACACTGTCCCTGTCCCTGACACAGTGTCCCCATCCCCGTCCCTGACACTGTCCTTGTCCCCCGTCCCTGTCCCCTGTCCCCATCCCTGACTCTGTCCCTGTCCCCATCCCTGACACGGTGTCCCCATCCCTGACACGGTGTCCCTGTCCCCGACACGTGTCCCCTGTCCCCATCCCTGACACAGTGTCCCTGTCCCCCATCCCTGACACGGTGTCCCTGTCCCCTGTCCCCATCCCTGACACGGTGTCCCCATCCCCGTCCCTGACACTGTCCCTGTCCTCTGTCCCCGTCCCTGACACTGTCCCTATCTCTGTCCCCATCCCTGACACTGTCCCTGACACTGTCCCTGTCCCCGTCCCTGACACGGTGTCACCCCCTGTCCCTGTCCCCATCCCCGTCCCTGTCCCCATCCCTGACATGGTGTCACCCCCTGTCCCCATCCCTGACCCTGTCCCCGTCCCTGACACTGTCCCTATCCATGTCCCCATCCCTGACCCCATCCCTATCCCTGACACGGTGTCACCCCCTGTCCCCGTCCCTGACCCCGTCCCCATCCCTGACCGCGTCTCTGACCCTGTCCCCATCCCTGTCCCCGTCCCTGACCCTGTGTCACCCCCTGTCCCCATCCCTGTCCCCGTCCCTGACCCTGTGTCACCCCCTGTCCCCATCCCCGTCCCCGTCCCTGACCCCATCCCCGTCCCTGTCCCCGTCCCCGTCCCTGACCCCGTCCCTGTCCCTGACCCCATCCCCGTCCCTGACCGCGTCCCCGTCCCTGACCGCGTCCCCGTCCCCATCCCTGACCCCGTCCCTGTCCCCATCCCTGTCCCCGTCCCCGTCCCTGACCCTGTCCCCGTCCCTGACCCCGTCCCTGACCCCGTCCCCGTCCCTGACCCTGTCCCCGTCCCTGACCCCGTCCCCGTCCCTGACACGGTGTCACCCCCTGTCCCCGTCCCCGTCCCTGACCCCATCCCTGTCCCCGTCCCCGTCCCTGACCGCGTCCCCGTCCCCGCGCAGGCGCTGCTGGAGCGGGTGGAGGCGTTCCAGGCCGAGGCTCGCGCCGCTCTGGACGTTCCCCCGCCGGGCCCGGGCGCCCTGCAGGAGCTGCTGGATCGCGGCGCCCGCCTGGGCGTGGAGGTGCCCGAGGGCCGGCGCCTGGAGCGGCAGCTGGCCCAGGCCGCCTGGCTGGAGGAGGTGACGGCCACCCTGCGGTCCCCCCGCGCCCGCGTCCCCCTGCCCGTCATGCGCGGCCTGATCCAGGCCGGCCGCACCGTGGCCCCCAGCCCCGCCGTGGACGTGGCCATGGCCGAGCTGCAGGAGCTGCTGACCATCGCCCAGCGCTGGGAGGAGAAGGCTCAGATGTGCCTCGAGGCCAGGTCAGCGGCGGGGAGCGCTCCCCGGGGGGAGAGAAAGGGGCTGGGGGCTGCACCTCGTGGTTTTGGTGGGGTTTAAGGGGGCTGGGGGCTGCACCTCGTGGTTTTGGGGGGGTTTAAGGGGGCTGGGGGCTGCACTTTGTGGTTTTGGTGGGGTTTAAGGGGGCTGGGGGCTGCACTTTGTGTCTTTGTGGGCATATAAAGGGGCTGGGGTCTGCCCCTCGTGGTTTTTGGGAGTTATAAAGGGGCTGGGGGCTGCACTTCGTGGTTTTGGGGGAATTTAAGGGAGCTGGGAGCTGCACTTTGTGTTTTTGGGGGGATTTAGAACAGCTGGGGGCTGCACCTCGTGTTTTTGGGGCGATATAAAAGGGTCTGGGGGCTGCACTTTGTGTCTCTCCAGGGTTGTAAAGGGTCTGGGGTCTCCTCCTCATGCCTTTGGGGGTGACATAAAGGGTCTGGGGTCTCCCCCTCGTGTTTTTGGGGTGACATAAAGGGTCTGGGGGCTGCTCCCGCCGTGCCCAGGAGGGGATGAAGCTGCTGGGGATGAAGGTTTGGGGCTCGGCCGTTCCTCCGAGGTTCCTGCCCCGGCTCCGGGGCCGTCGTGGGGGGATCTCCGGGGTCTCGGGGGTCCCCGGCTCTGACCCCTCCCCGCAGGCAGAAGCACCCCCCGGCCACGCTGGCCGCCATCATCAAGGAGGCCGAGAACATTCCGGCGCTGCTGCCCAACATCCAGGCCCTGAAGGAGGCCCTGGCCAAAGCCCGCGCCTGGATCGCCGACGTCGAGGAGATCCAGGTGGGCTCTGCACCCCCACGGCCCCCCGGGGCTTTGGGACCCCCCACGACCCCTGTGCTGCAACCGCGGAGTGACCTCGCTGTCCCCAGGGGCACCCTGGTGTCACCGCGCTGTCCCCAGGGACACCCTGGTGTCACCCTGCTGTCCCCAGGGACACCCTGGTGTCACCACGCTGTCCCCATGGGCACCCCGGTGTCATTGCACTGTCCCCAGGGACACCCTGGTGTCACCGCGCTGTCCCAATGGGCACCCTGGTGTCATTGCACTGTCCTCATGGGCACCCTGGTGTCACCGCGCTGTCCCCATGGGCACCCTGGTGTCACCCTGCTGTCCCAATGGGCACCCTGGTGTCACCCTGCTGTCCCCAGGGACACCCTGGTGTCACCCTGCTGTCCCCATGGGCACCCCGGTGTCACCCTGCTGTCCCCATGGACACCCCAGTGTCACCCTGCTGTCCCCAGGGACACCCTGGTGTCACTGCACTGTCCCCATGGGCACTGCACACTCCTGTGTCCCCATCCTGTCCCCATGGACACCTCCATGTCCATGTCCCTGTGGATATTGGACACTCCTGTGTCACCATCCTGTCCCCATGGACACTGGACACTCCTGTGTCCCTGTCATGGACACTGGACACTCCTGTGTCACCATCCTGTCCCCATGTCCCCATCCTCTCCCTGTCCCCATGAACCCTGGACGCTCCTGTGTCACCATCCTGTCCCCTTGGATCTCCCATCTGCCACCATGTCCCCGTCCTGTCCCTGTCCCTTCCACATCCCTGCCACCCTGTCCCCACCTTGTCCCATCTGTGTTCCTCCACCATGTCCCCATCCTGTCCCTTCCACATCCCTGCCACCATGTCCCCATCCTGTCCCATCCCTGCCACCACGTCCCCATCCCTGTCCCTGCCATGTCCCCATCCTGTCCCATCCCTGCCACCATGTCCCCATCCCTGTCCCTGTCGTGTCCCCATCCCTGTCCCTGCCATGTCCCCATCCTGTCCCATCCCTGTCCATCCCACCATGTCCCCACCCTGTCCCCATCCCATCCCACGTCCCCCTCCCATCCCTCCCACGCCCCCGCCACCCCCCAGGCCCGTCTCTCACCGTGTCCCCGCCGTGTCCCCGCCGTGTCCCCGCAGAACGGTGACCACTACCCGTGCCTGGATGACCTGGAGGGGCTGGTGGCCGTGGGCCGGGACCTGCCGGTGCGCCTGGAGGAGCTGCGGCAGCTGGAGGTGCAGGTCGGCACCGCGCACTCGTGGCGGGACAAAGCCTCCCGCACCTTCCTCAAGAAGAACTCCTGCTACACCCTGCTCGAGGTGGGGTTTTTGTCGGGGGGAGCGCGTGGGGAGCGGTTTGGGGGTGTCCCGGCAGGGCGCTGGACCCCCATCCCGGCGCGTCCCCCTCGCCCCTCAGGTGTTGTGTCCCTGCGCCGACGCCGGCTCGGACAGCAGCAAGAGGCTCAAGTGGCGGCAGGAGCCGGGGTTGTACCGGCTGGACGCCGAGAGCTTGGGGCTGTCGGCGCAGGATCTGCGGGATCCCGGTGCTGTGGTGAGGAGGGGGACGGTGGGGGACCCCCCCCCCCCCTTCCCCAGCCTTGGTATTGCTGCTGTCCTCACCCCAAAATCGGGGTGTTCGGGGTGGGGGGCACCGTATCCGCCCCCGATGGCTGTCGCTGCTCGCGTTCCTTAATTCCCCTGGATTGTGGTGGTCTGGGGTGAGGAGCCCCCACATTCCCCGGTCCCTGTCACCCAGATCATGGCATTCAGGGGTTTGGGGTGAGGAGCACCCACATTCCCCAGTCCCTGTCACCCAGATCATGGCATTCAGGGGTTTGGGGTGAGGAGCCCCCACATTCCCCAGTCCCTGTCACCTCTGTCACCCAGATCATGGCTTTCAAAGGTTTGGGGTGAGGAGCCCCCACATTCCCCGGTCCCTGTCACCCAGATCATGGCATTCAGGGGTTTGGGGTGAGGAGCCCCCACATTCCCCAGTCCCTGTCACCTCTGTCACCCAGATCATGGCTTTCAAAGGTTTGGGGTGAGGAGCCCCCACATTCCCCAGTCCCTGTCATCCAGATCATGGCATTCAGGGGTTTGGGGTGAGGAGCACCCACATTCCCCAGTCCCTGTCACCTCTGTCACCCAGATCATGGCATTTGGGGATTTGGGGTGAGGAGCCCCCACATCCCCCAGTCCCTGCCACCTTTGTCACCCAGACCATGGTATTTAAAGGTTTGGGGTGAGGAGCACCCACATTCCCCAGTCCCTGTCACTTCTGTCACCCAAATTATGGCATTCAGAGGTTTGGGGTGAGGAGCACCCATATCCCCCAATCCCTGTCACCTCTGTCCCCCAGATCATGATATTCAAGGGTTTGGGGATGCGTCACCCACGTCTCCCCAATCCTGTCACCTCTCACACTCCCGGTTTTCCCCCAGATCTTTGTATTCAAGGGTCTGGGGATGTGGTCCCCCAATCCTGTCACCTCTTACCCTGCTGTCCCCCACCCCAGATCATGACATTCAAAGCTCCGGGGATGTGTTCCCCCAATCCCTGTCACCTCTCACACCCTGATGATGACATTCAAGGCTTTGGGGATGCGGTCCCCCAATCCTGTCACCTCTCATCCTGCTCCTGTCCCCCAGATCATGGCATTCAGGGATTTGGGAATGTGGTCCCCCAATCCCTGTCACCTCTCACACCCTGACGGTGGCATTCAAAGCTTTGGGGATGTGTTCCCCCAATCCTGTCCCCTGTCACCCCCCTTGCTCTCCCCTGGATCTTCATATTCAGAGATTTGGGGATGTCACCCCGCAATCCTGTCCCCTCTCACCCCCAGACCATGATATCCAAGGCTTTGGGGATGTCACCCCCCAATCCTGTCCCCTCTCACCCCCAGATCATGATATTCAAGGCTTTGGGGATGGATCACCCACATTCCCCCAATCCTGTCACCTCTCACCCCCAGGTCATGATATCCAAGGCTTTGGGGATGTCACCCCCCAATCCTGTCCCCTCTCACCCCCTGCTCTCCCCCAAATCGTGGCATTCAAGGCTTTGGGGATGTCACCCCCCAATCCTGTCCCCTCTCACCCCCAGATCATGATATCCAAGGCTTTGGGGATGTCACCCCGCAATCCTGTCCCCTCTCACCCCCCGCTCTCCCCCAGATCATGACATTGAAATGTTTGGGGATGTCACTCCGCAATCCTGTCCCCTCTCACCCCCCACTCTCCCCCAAATCGTGGCATTCAAGGCTTTGGGGATGTCACCCCCCAATTCTGTCCCCTCTCACCCCCAGATCATGATATCCAAGGCTTTGGGGATGTCACCCCCCAATCCTGTCCCCTCTCACCCCCAGATCATGATAACCAAGGCTTTGGGGATGTCACCCCCCAATCCTGTCCCCTCTCACCCCCAGATCATGACATTGAAATGTTTGGGGATGTCACCCCCCAATCCTGTCCCCTCTCACCCCCAGATCATGACATTGAAATGTTTGGGGATGTCACCCCCCAATCCTGTCCCCTCTCACCCCCAGATCATGATATCCAAGGCTTTGGGGATGTCACCCCCCAATCCTGTCCCCTCTCACCCCCTGCTCTCTCCCAGACGGTGGCATTCAAGGCTTTGGGGATGTCACCCCCTAATCCTGTCCCCTCTCACCCCCAGATCATGATATCCAAGGCTTTGGGGATGTCACCCCCTAATCCTGTCCCCTCTCACCCCCAGATCATGATATCCAAGGCTTTGGGGGTGGATCACCCACGTTCCCCCAATCCTCTCCCCCACCCCAGATCATGACATTCAAAGGTTTGGGGATGTCACCCCCCAATCCTGTCCCTTCTCACCCCCAGATCATGATATTCAAGGCTTTGGGGATGTCACCCCGCAATCCTGTCCCCTCTCACCCCCCGCTCTCCCCCAGACGGTGGCATTCAAGGCTTTGGGGATGTCACCCCCCAATCCTGTCACCTCTCAGCCCCAGATGATGACATTCAAGGCTTTGGGGATGTCACCCCCCAATCCTGTCCCCTCTCACCCCCAGATCATGATATCCAAGGCTTTGGGGATGTCACCCCCCAATCCTGTCCCCTCTGACCCCCCACTCTCCCCCAAATCGTGGCATTCAAGGCTTTGGGGATGTCGCCCCGCAATCCTGTCCCCTCTCAGCCCCAGATCATGACATTGAAATGTTTGGGGATGTCACCCCCCAATCCTGTCCCCTCTCACCCCCAGACCATGATATCCAAGGCTTTGGGGATGTCACCCCGCAATCCTGTCCCCTCTCACCCCCAGATCATGACATTGAAATGTTTGGGGATGTCACCCCACAATCCTTTCCCCTCTCACCCCCAGACCATGATATCCAAGGCTTTGGGGATGTCACCTCCCAATCCTGTCCCCTCTCACCCCCGCTCTCCCCCAAATCGTGGCATTCAAGGCTTTGGGGATGTCACCCCGCAATCCTGTCCCCTCTCACCCCCCGCTCTCCCCCTTCCCCAGATCGTGGCGTTCAAGGAGGGCGAGCAGAAGGAGAAGGAGGGCATGCTGCGTCTGCGCCACGCCAACTCTCAGAAATCCGCTCCTCCTCTGCCGGGCCCGGGCCCCCCCGTCCTGCGTCTGCGGGCAGCCGGCGGGGCCGGCCATGCTGCAGTGCCAGCTCTGCCGGGACTGGTTCCACGGCTCCTGCGTCTCCTGGCCCCGCCTGGGCGCTCAGAAACCTTCGCCGGCCTGGTGGGAGTGGGACGCCAAGTTCCTGTGCCCGCTGTGCCAGCGCTCGCGGCGCCCGCGCCTCGAGACCATCCTGGCCTTGCTGGTGGCCCTGCAGAAGCTGCCCGTGAGGCTGCCCGAGGGAGAGGCGCTGCAGTGCCTCACCGAGCGGGCCATCACCTGGCAGGACCGAGCCCGGCAGCTCCTGGCGTCCCCGGACGTGGCCGGGCCCCTGGAGCGGCTGGCGGCGCTGCGGCACCGGCTGCACGGCGGCGACGGCGGCGACGGCGCCCTGCGCGAGGCCAGCTGCAACGAGCAGACCAAGGTGGGGGGTTTGGGGGGATTTGGGGGGTTTTGGGGGGTTTTGGGGTGTCAGACCCCTGCGCGAGGCCAGCTGCAACGAGCAGACCAAGGTGCGGGTTTGGGGTGAATTAGGGTGATTTGGGGGGGATTTGGGGTGTCAGACCCCTGCACGAGGCCAGCTGCAACGAGCAGACCAAGGTGCGGGTTTGGGGGGGATTTGGGGGGTTTTGGGGGGTTTTGGGGTGTCAGACCCCCTGCGCGAGGCCAGCTGCAACGAGCAGACCAAGGTGCGGGTTTGGGGGGGATTTGGGGGGATTTGGGGTGTCAGACCCCTGCGCGAGGCCAGCTGCAACGAGCAGACCAAGGTGGGGGGTTTGGGGTGAATTAGGGTGATTTGGGGGGTTTTGGGGGGATTTAGGGAGGTTTGGAGTGTCAGACCCCTGCGCGAGGCCAGCTGCAACGAGCAGACCAAGGTGGGGGTTTGGGGGGGATTTGGGGGGATTTTGGGGGGATTTGGGGTGTCAGACCCCTGCGCAAGACCAGCTGCAATGAGCAGACCAAGGTGGGGGTTTGGGGGGGATTTGGGGTGATTTTGGGGGGATTTGGGGTGTCAGACCCCTGCGTGAGGCCAGCTGCAATGAGCAGACCAAGGTGAGGGGTTTGGGGTGAATTAGGGTGATTTGGGGGGCATTTGGAGGGAATTTGGGGTGTCAGACCCCTGCGCGAGGCCAGCTGCAACGAGCAGACCAAGGTGGGGGGTTGGGGGGGATTTGGGGGGTTTTGGGGGGTTTTGGG
This sequence comes from Hirundo rustica, assembly GCF_015227805.2. Taxonomy (NCBI): domain Eukaryota; kingdom Metazoa; phylum Chordata; class Aves; order Passeriformes; family Hirundinidae; genus Hirundo; species Hirundo rustica. The sequence continues at coordinate 32,946 of NC_080708.1, forward strand.
GTGTCAGACCCCTGTGCGAGGCCAGCTGCAACGAGCAGACCAAGGTGCGGGTTTGGGGGGGATTTGGGGGGGATTTGGGGGGATTTGGAGGGAATTTGGGGTGTCAGACCCCTGCGCGAGGCCAGCTGCAACGAGCAGACCAAGGTGGGGGGTTTGGGGGGGATTTGGGGGGTTTTGGGGTGTCAGACTCCCTGCGTGAGGCCAGCTGCAACGAGCAGACCAAGGTGGGGGGTTTGGGGGGGATTTAGGGTGGTTTGGGGGGATTTAGGGTTTTTTGGGGGAATTTATCGGTGTTTGGGGGGAGTTTTGGGGGGTTTACGGGGGTTTTGGGTGGATTTAGGGGGGGTTTTGGGGCAATGGTGCTCTGTGTGAGGCCAGCTACAAGGTCAGACCAAGGTGGAAGGATCTTGGGGGCAGTGGGGAGGTGTGGGGCAGTTTTTGGGGGGTTCAGGGCAGGTTTTGGGGCTGGGGGAGGCCGAGCCCCCCCCAGAACACCTTCCCTCCGTCCCCCCAGGTGTCGGTGGAGAACGGGGACGCCCCCAGCCCGGAGAAGAACGGCCCCCTGCCCTCGGGTGAGTGGGGTCGGGGGCTTGGGGACGCCCTGGGATCCCCCGGATCCCACCTGGGAGGGACGGAGGGATCTGGGGTTCCCACGGGTCCCTGCCGAGCTCAGGGGCTGCTGGGGGCACCCTGCAGTGTCCCCATGGTGTCCCCACAATGTCCCCATGTCCCTGCAGAGCTGGAAGCGCTGCTGGGGCTGGAACGTCCCATGTCCCTGTGTGTCCCCATGTCCCCGTGGTGTCCCCACGGTGTCCCCATGTCCCTGTGTGTCCCCATGTCCCCGTGGTGTCCCCACGGTGTCCCCATGTCCCTGTGTGTCCCCATGTCCCCGTGTGTCCCTGTGTGTCCCCATGTCCCTGTGGTGTCCCCACAATGTCCCCACGGTGTCCCCGCAGAGCTGGAGGCGCTGAGCGCGGCGCTGCTGGGGCTGGAACTCCCAGTGTCCTTGTGTGTCCCTGTGTGTCCCTGTGTGTCCCCGTGGTGTCCCCACGATGTCCCCACCATGTCCCCACAATGTCCCTGTGTCCCTGCAGAGCTGGAGGCACTGAGCGTGGCGCTGCTGGAGCTGGAACCCCCCATGTCCCTGTGTGTCCCCATGTCCCCGTGGTGTCCCCACAATGTCCCGGTGTCCCCGCAGAGCTGGAGGCGCTGAGCACGGTGCTGCTGGAGCTGGAACCCCCCATGTCCCTGTGTGTCCCCATGTCCCTGTGGTGTCCCCACGGTGTCCCCATGTCCCTGTGTG
>NC_080708.1:34748-112371 GCF_015227805.2 Hirundo rustica
TGGGGGGCAGGATTGGGGTTCAATGTTATTGAGGGGGTTCAGGATTTTGGGGGTTCAGTGTTATTGGGATTCAGTGTTATTGGGAGTTCAGGATTTTGGGGTTCAGGGTCATTGGGGGGGTTCAGGATTTTAGAGGTTCAGGATTTGGGGGGTTCAGGTTTTTGGGGGTTCAGGATTTGGGGGTTCAGGTTTTTGGGGGTTCAGGATTTGGGGGTTCGCCCCCCCCGAACTCCCCGCGCAGCCTGATGGGGGCGCTCGCGGTGCCGCCCCCCATTGGCCGCCGGCTCCACCAATGGGCGCGCGGGAGGGGCGGGGCCTGTGCGGGCGCGGGAACCTCCGCTCGGAGCCCCGGAGTTCTGGTCCTGAGGGGAAAACCCCCAACGTCAGGCGAAAAATGCACTTTCGTGAGGTAAAATTTACTTCTCCTGAGGTAAAATCCCACTTGTCTGAGGTAAAACCTTCCCCCCTCAGGTAAAACACCCTCTTTCCGGAGGTAAAACTCCCCGTTCTGAGATGTGACATGTTCTTTCATGACATAAAACTCAATTCTGTGAGGTAAAATTTACCTTCCTGAGGTAAAAATACACTTTTCTGAGGTAAAAAGCCCTTTTCATGAAGAGAACAATGTTTTCGTGAGGTAAAACCCTCTGTGAGTGAGTTAAATTTTACATTTTGGAGGCAAAATCTGCTGCCCAGAGGTGCAAAGTTCTTTCCTGTGGTAAAACTGTCTTCCGTGAGGTAAAACATGTCCCTTTCTTGAGGTAAACCCCTCATTTATGAGGTAGAATTCACTTTTCCTGAGACAAATCCCCCCTTCCTGAGGTAAAATCCTTCCTGAAGTGAAGAACACTTCTATGAGGTAAAACTCTCTTCAGTGACTGAGGTAAAGTTTCCATTTTCTGATGTGAAGTCCGCCCTTCCTGAGGGGAGAAATGCTTTTTCCTAAGGTAAAAAACCCTAATGAGGTAAAATTTACTTTTCCTGAGGGTAAATCCACTTTTGTGATGTAAAACACCCCTTCCCTGAGGGAAAATCTCCCCTTTTCTGGGATGTGAAATCTTCTTTCATGTGGTAAAACCCTCTTTTGTGAGGCAAAATTTACCTTTCCTTGGGTAAAACCCCCTTTTCTGAGGTGAAATTCCCTTTCTTGAGGTGAGAATTGCTCTTTCCTGCAGTTAAACCCTGTTTCATGGGGTAAATTTTATTCTTCCTGAAGTAAAACATTCACCCCTTTCTTTAGATAAAACCCTTGTCTTTGAGGTAAATTTTACCTTTCCTTAGGTAAAAATCCCCCTCTCTCAGGTAAAATCCCTCTTGTAAGGTAAAATTCACTGTTTCTCAGACTAAAAAAATCTTATTCTTTTTCCCCCCGATTTAAAACTCCACTCCGTGAAGTAAAATCCCCCTCTGTGTTAATATTCCACTACTTGCAGTAGAACTCCCTTGCTTGAGGTAAATTCTGCTTTTTTGGAGATAAAACACTCCAAAAGGAGGTAAAATCTTTCCTGTGGTGAAATCCCCATTTCTCAGGTAAAAATTCCTCTTTCATCAGGGAAACAAATACCTCCCTTGTAATGTAAAGTTTACCTTTTCTGAGGCGACAAAATCCTTTTTCCTGATTTAAAATTCCCCGCTTTTTTTTTTTTTTTCTTTTGACAGTCCCTCCTTTTTGGGTGTAAATCTCCCTTTTCCTGAGGCAAAACTCCTTTTTTGAGGGGAAAACACCTTTCCTTGGAATAAAAACTTCCTTCTTTTTTAGGCAAAACTCTTTTTTAATTTTTTTTTTTTTTGTAGTTATCCCTTTTCAAAAGGGAATATTCCTTTTTGAGAACAAATTCACCATCCCCAGGAGGTAGATGTGTCTTTTCCTGAGATAAAACTCCCTCTTTTTTTGAGGTAGAACCACCCCCCTACTTCTTCTTTTTTTTTCTTTTTTGAGTAAAAACTTCCTCTTTGAGAAGAAACATAATTTTCTCTTTAAAAATGTCCCTTTTCCTGAAATAAAAACCTCTTTTTTGAGGATATTCCCTCCCCATCCACCCTGATGTGAATATACCTTGTCCATTGGGGAAAAAACCACCACATTTTAAGAAAAACCTTTATCCACCCTTTGTAAATATTTTCTTTCTTTTAGGGATTTTTTTTTTTTTTGGTACGAAAACATGGTTGTTTTGTTTTCCTTGAGGGAAACCATCTCTTTATTGAATAAAGCCTTTCCCTTTTTTTTTTGAGGTAAACATCCCTTTTCCTGAGGAAAACCCTCCTCTGAGCAGCAAATTTGAGGCAAATAATCTTTTTCTAGAGGAAAACATTTTTTTATTATTATTTTTTGAGGCAAACCCCTCCTTTCTTCATAAATCTTTTAAATATATATATATATATTTGATGTAACTCTCTCATTTTTCTAAATTGAGGCAAAATCCCTCCTTTTTTGAGTGAAAACGTCCTTTTTGGGGAAAACGCAGTTGGTTGGGGGGTATGTGTAGTTTTGGGTGGGGTTTTTGAGGAAAAATTTTTTGATGTGAATACCTCTTTTCCTGAGGGGAAAAAAAAATATTTTCTGATGATACTCCCATCCTCCCCCAAGGCATATCTCTGTTCCTGATGAAAAAAAATAATCCTTTTTTGAGGTAAATCCCTTTGTTTTTTGAGGATCCCTCCCTTTCGCTGAGGAAAACACGGTTTGCTTCTTTTGAAGGGAAACACGCTTGTCGGTTTTGAGTAAAAACTTTCTCTTTTTTGAGGTAAAAACCCCTTTTCCTGAGGGAAAACCCCCACCGTTTTTTCAGGGAAAATAAACAAAACAAACCATCCCTGAGGCAAACACCCCTTTTCCAGAGAAAAACCCTCCTAGAGGGTCAAAAAAAAAAAAAAATTTAAAATCTTTTTCGTAAGAATCCCTTTTTTTTTTCCCTGATGTAACATCGCCCTCACACGGTCCGGTGTCGGTGCCGGGTTCTAGAGCAGGCCTAGCGGCCCTCGGGTTCTAGAGCAGGCCTAGCGACCCCCTCGGGTTCTAGAGCAGGCCTCGCGACCCTCGGGTTCTAGATCAGGCCTAGCGACCCTCAGGTTCTAGAACCACGCCATCCGCTCCCGCTGTGCCGGGTTCTAGAGCAGGCCCGCCCGAACCCGCGGTGCCGGGTTCTAGAGCCGGCCCATCCGGCCCTCGTCGTGCCGCGTTCAAGACCCCCGGTGCCGGGTTCTAGACCCCGCCGGCCCAGCCCATCTCGTCCGCCAGCTCCTCCTCGGCCGGCGGCCGCAGCGGTTCCTCGTCGCTGTAGACGGCGGGCGCGGGCGGGGCGCGGCGCCGGGTCAGCAGGTCGGCGGCCGCGCTCTCCATCTCATCCATCGTCATGTCGCAAGCGTCCGCGATCTCGCGCTTGGCCACGGCCACGAACTTGGGGTCGCGGGCGAACAGCCCGAGCCCCTCCGAGATCAGCACCTGGGGGTGGGCGTGGGGGGGGGGGGGAAGAGCTGGCAGCGGCACCGGGGGCGAGCTGTCCCCCTCGTGTCCCTCTCCTTACTGCCTCCAAAGCTCTTGGCCAAACCATGGGGTGTCCCCCGTGTCCCCCTCAAATCCTCCCCATGTCCCTCCTCAATCCCTCCACCAGACTGTCGGCTGAGCAATGTCCCCCTCAAATCCTCCCTATGTCCGTCCTCGCTACCTCCACCAGGCTGTTGGCTGAGCAATGTCACCCCATGTCCCCCCCCGTGTCCCCCCACTCACGGCCTCCACCAGGCTGTCAGCTGAGCCGTGTCCCCCTCACTCAAATCCCCCCCGTGTCCCCCCACTCACGGCCTCCACCAGGCTGTGAGCTGAGCCGTGTCCCCCTCACTCAAATCCCCCCCGTGTCCCCCCACTCACGGCCTCCACCAGGCTGTGAGCTGAGCCGTGTCCCCCTCACTCAAATCCCCCCCGTGTCCCCCCACTCACGGCCTCCACCAGGCTGTCGGCCGAGCCCCGGGCCAGGGCATCGTGGGGCCCGCAGGGCCTGAGGCGCAGCGGCGCGGGGGGGAACCAGCGGTTGAGGGGGGGCAGGCTGCCCCCGGCCCCCGCCGCCGGAGCCCCCTCCACCAGGATGAGCGGCGCGTACAGAACGTGCCCGCGGGCCGGGGCCGCCCAGGCCTGCGAGGAGCCCCCCAGGCGCCAGGTCTCGGAGCTGCCGTAGCCCTGGGGGCGGGAGAGGGGCGGGGGGGTCAGTGCGGGGGTGACGCTGTCTCAGGGTGTCCCCTCGCCGTCTGTCTGTCCCACCTCCGGCAGTACCTGCGGGCGGGCGGGGCCAGGCGGGCCCGAGGGGTTGTAGGTGCCCGGGATGGGCTCGTCCTCGCAGCTACCCTGGCGTCGCAGGCACTGGATGGTGAAAGAGGGCTTCCGGCCTGGGGGGCGGCGGGGAGGGTCAGCCCCCGGCCGGGGAGCCTCCGGGAAACGGGGCAGGGTCACCCACCCTAGCTGGGGATCCCCAGGGGCACCGGGCAGGAGCCCTCCGGGCTCTCGGAGGGCACCGGGCAGCGTCACGCCCGGCTCTAGGGGACACCGGGGACACAGGTAGGGGTCACCCCCACTGATCAGGAACCCTTCCAGGGCCACTGCGGGACACCACAGAGGGTCATCTCCCTTCTCCGCCAGTCCCAGGGACCTTCCTGAGCTACCGGGGAAATGTCCCGGGCTCGGTCAGCGCTGCCGGGGGCGATCACGGAGGGTCTCAGCGGACCCCCCCCGGCCCCTCCCGTGCCCCTCGCTCCCTCTCCCGGCCCCTCCGTACCCGCGGGGGTGGGGGGCAGCAGCCGGCGCCGTTTCAGTTGCTGCCCCTCCCGAGCGCCGCTGCCGAACGCGAAGTGCCGGGGGGGCAGCGGCAGCGACCCCCCCCGGGGCAGCTCCGCCGCCCAGCGCGGGGGTCCCGGAGCCCTGGAGGGGAGGAACAAGGCGGGGTCATTCGGGGCGAGCAGGGGGTGACAGGAACACCACAGGTACCCCCCAAGTCACAGACACCCCCCGGCCTTTCGGGGGTCCCGGCAGCCTGGCAGGGGAACGGCGTCAGGGCTGAGGAGACCCCCACACCCCTCCCCAGGGACCCCTCCAGATGCGGCTCCCGGGGGGTCGCGGTACCTGTCCCCTGCCCAGCGGTGGCGGGGCGGTGCCGAGCTCTCCGGCTCCTCGTCGTGGCTCATGTCCCCAGGGTCCCCTCCCGGCTCCTCCGCGTCCTCGGCGGGGGCTTCCTCGTCCTGCTCCCCGCCCTCGGAGCGCCGCCTGCGCACAGAGCCGTGGGCAGCCCCCGGTGCTCCCCGGGGAACCCCCGCCCCGTGTCGGGGTGTCCCCGGACCCCCCGTACCTGCCGCCGTGGGAGGGGGGCGCGGGGTCCTCCCCCTCGGTGGGGCCGGGGCTGGGGACGGGGGGCGGCTCCGAGAGCAGGGGGGAGCCGGGGGCAGAGCCGTAGAGGGTCTCAGGGGCCTGCGGAGAGAGGTGGGGTCGGTGGGTGTGGCCAGGGGACAGGTGTGGGCATCCGGTGTGGCTTTGGGGCAGGTGTGGGCATGACACAGGGGTGGGCATCCGGTGTGGCTTTGGGACAGGTGTAGGCGTGGCACAGGGGTGGGCATGGCCACAGCACAGGTGTGGACATTCAGTGTGGCTTTGGGACAGGTGTAGGCGTGGCACAGGGGTGGGCATCCGGTGTGACTTTGGGGCAGGTGTGGGCATCTGGTGTGGCTTTGGGGCAGGTGTGGGCATGGCCACAGCACAGGTGTGGACATTCGGTGTGGCTTTGGGACAGGTGTGGGCATGGCACAGGTGTGGGCATCCGGTGTGGCTTTGGGACAGGTGTGGGCGTGACACAGGGGTGGGTATTCGGTGTGACTTTGGGGCAGGTGTGGCTTTGGGGCAGGTGTGTCGTGGGCATGGCCATATGATGGGTGTGGTCGGTGGGCGTGGCCACATGTTGGGTGTGGTCGGTGTCTCACGGCGTAGGTGAGCGGCTCCTCCGCAGGGGCGTCCCCGCCCTCGTCCCCCTCCAGGTCACTCAGTGCCCGGCGCATTTCGGGGCCCAGCGCCTGCAGCGTCTGCAGCCCGGCCTGGGGGGGACACAGACGGGTCAGGGGGGGTCACCTGGCGACACCTGGCACCGCCCAGCCCCGCCTCACCCCGAGGGTGTCGCACCTGCAGCGCGCGCTCGTTGCTGGGGCCGGCGCTGGCGCCCAGCATCCCGCGCTCCTTCCGCCGCCGGAACTTGCGGAAATAATCCTGGATCAGGAAGGTGGCATAGAACTTCCCGACGGTGACCTCCTCCTCTGGGGGGGGACACGGAGCATCAGGGGACAGCCAGGGGGGGCTGAGGGGACAGGGGAGGGGACACGGCCCTCACGCACCCTCGGGCGGGGGGATGACCTCGTCCAGCAGCTTCGGCTTCGTCCTCTTCCAGATCTTCTTCACCACGGCCCGAAGCTCCTTGTTGGCCACGTCCAGGTTCCCTGCAGGGAGGGGACACACAGCCATGATTGTCACCCCCCTGCTGTCCCCTGTCCCCCCCCCGGGACCCTCCCGGTTCCCCACCTTCCGTCTTGATCTTGAGGGAGGTGCGGACCAGAGCGAAGAGCGTCGCATTGAAGGTGACGGTCCCGTCCGAGTTGAGCGGCATGTTCATGGCCACCAGGCGCTGCGCAGGGCACCAGAGCGGGGTGAACCCGAGGCGGGGGCTTCCCCCTCTCCAGGAGCCCCCCAAATCCCCCCCCCAGGACCCCCTCAGACCTTGCAGGCCACGCGGTGAGGGCAGAGCTTCCCAAAGCCCAGCGGGGGCTGGATCCGGCGCAGCAGCGTCACCACGTCCAGGTGTTTGATGCGGCCCCTTGGGTTGGGGGGGGGTCGGGGGGGGTCACAGGTGGTCCAGGGGACACCTGGGCGCCCCCCACCCCGGCTGGGGACAAGGGGACGTCACGCACTTGGCCGCGGGGTCGTACTCGGACCACACGCGCTTGAACTCGTCCAGGTGGTGCGGGCCCAGGATGGACCAGTCCCGCGTCAGGTAATCGAAGTTGTCCATGATGACGGCCACGAACAGGTTGATGATCTGGGGGGGTCGAGGGCAGGGTCAGGATGCCCACGGGGGTCCCGAGGGCTGTGGGGCAGCGCTGGCGCTGTGGGGCAGGGTCTCACCAGGAAGGCGCAGAGCATGAAGAAGCTGATGAAGTAGGCGATGGCGAAGTTGCTGCCGCAGGTGAACTCCTCCCCCGGGCCCGCGTCCGACTCGGGGTCGCAGCGTTTACCAGGCAGGCTGGCCAGCATGATCTCCTGCCACGCCTCCCCCGTGGCACACCTGTACCCCACGGGGCACACCTGTACCCTCAGGGTGCACCTGTACCCTCAGGGTGCACCTGTACCCCACAGGGTGCACCTGTACCCTCAGGGTGCACCTGTACCCTCAGAGTGCACCTGTACCCCTGGGGCACACCTGTACCCTCAGGGTGCACCTGTACCCCTGGGGCACACCTGTACCCTCAGAGTGCACCTGTACCCCTGGGGCACACCTGTACCCCCCAGGGCGCACCTGTACCCTCAGAGTGCACCTGCACCCCTGGGGCACACCTGTACCCTCAGGGTGCACCTGCACCCCATGGGACACGCTTGTACTCCTGGGACTCACCTGCACCCCTGGGACACACCTGGTACCCTCAGGGCACACCTCTACCTTCCCCACACATGTACCCCCATGGCACACCTGTACCCCTGGAGCAGATCTGTGACCCCCTTTGTGATTCTCTGAGAGGAAGCTCCAAATTCCCATGGGAAGCCCAGAGCCCCCCAGGCCCCCCAGGCCCCCCAGGCCCCCCAGGCCCCCGTGCCCACCTGAAGAGCAGCAGCACGGCCTGCGGGAAGGTCTGGAAGTTGTTGTTGCGGTTGATCTGGGTCCCGTCCTGCAGCGCCACCTTCCCGAAGGTCTGGGGGGGGCACAGAGGGGGCCCGGGGGGCTTTACAGGACCCCTCCCCACACACAGGGCCCCCACCCCCCTCCCTCACCTCCCCCGGGCCCCTCACCTGCATGCCGATGACAGCGTAGATGAAGAAGATCATGGCGATGAGCAGAGCGACGTAGGGCAGGGCCTGGGGACAGCGCGGGGGTGAGGGGCTGCTGTCCCCCCGCTCCATGTCCCCTTCCCCTCGTGTCCCCCACCCCACCTGGAAGGACTTGACGAAGGTCCAGAGCAGGGTGCGGATGCCCTCGCCCTTGGAGAGCAGCTTCACCAACCGCATGACGCGGAAGAGGCGGAAGAAGGTGATGGAGATGCGGGAACTGTCCTCGGAGCTCTGCGGGGAGCGGGGTTGAGGGGCGCCCCAAAAACCCCCGACCCCAAATCCCACAGCTGGGGACACCTGCCCGTACCTCACCAACGTGACCCCCGTTCTGAGACAGGAACGGCGTGGAGACCGTGGAGACAGACGGACGGACACGAGGGACGCACGTGGAGATGATGGAGACGACGGAGACAGACAGACGGACATGAGGGACGTGTGTGGAGATCATGGAGACGGACGGACATGAGGGATGTACGTGAAGACGATGAAGACAGACAGATGGACATGAAGGATGTGCGTGGAGACGATGGAGATGATGGAGACAGACCGACGGACATGAGGGACGTGTGTGGAAACGATGGAGACAGACCGACAGACATGAGGGACATGCATGGAGATGATGGAGACAGACGGACATGAGGGACATCGTGGAGATGATGGTGACGGATGGACATGAGGGATGTGCATGGAGACAATGGAGATGGAGATGATGGAGACAGACAGATGGACACGAGGGACACGCGTGGAGATGATGGAGATGGAGATGATGGAGGCAGACAGACGGACATGAGGGACATGCGTGGAGATGATGGAGACAGATGGACATGAGGGATGTGCATGGAGACAGTGGAGATGGAGATGATGGAGACAGACAGATGGACACGAGGGACACGGAGGTGGTCACCCAGGGCCGCCCCAAGCCCAAGGAGGGTGACTCACGTTGAACTCGGTGACGGCGATGTCCACCACGCTGCCCACCACGATCAGGGCGTCGAAGGTGTTCCAGGCGTCACAGAAGTAATGCTGGGGAGGGGGAGGTGGTGAGGACCCCCCGTGCTGTGACCCCCCCCCTTGTGTCACCCCCTGTGACACCCTCCTGTCCTGTGTCACCTCCTGTGACACCCTCCTGTCCTGTGTCACCCCCTGTGTCACCTCCCCTGCCCTGTGTCACCCCCCGTGACATCCCCCTGTCCTGTGTCACCCCCCTGTGTCACCCCCTGTCCTGTGTCACCCCCTGTGACGCCCCCCTCCCTTGTCCCCCCCGTGCCAGCCCCGGGGCGCACCCGTGGTTTGAAGGCGATGATCTTGAGCACCATCTCCACGGTGAAGAGCCCCGTGAACACCATGTTGAGCAGGTCCATCACGTAGTTGAAGGGCTTGGACTGCTCGTAGTGCTGGGAGGGGACACGGGGCTGTGGCACCGTCCCCTGTGTGACCCCGCTGTCCCCCCCCAGGTGTCCCCCCACCTGCACGGCCAGGGCGATGGTGTTGAGCAGGATGAGGACGAACATGATGTACTCGAAGGCGGTGGAGTTGACCATGGCCCACACGCGGTACTGGGTGCGGTTCTTGGGGATGTAGCGGCGCAGCGGCTGCGCCTTGAGCGCGTACTCCACGCACTGCCGCTGCGGGGACAGAGTGGGGACAGTGAGGGGACAGCGAGGGGACAGCGAGGGAACAGCGAGGGGACACTGCCACCCCACTGCCATCCCACTGCCCCTCCATGCACTGCTGCTGCGGGGACACAGGGACAGTGAGGGGACAGCGAGGGGACAGCGAGGGGACAGCGAGGGGACACGGCCACCCCACTGCCATCCCACACACTGCCACTGCAGGGACAGTGAGGGGACAGTGAGGGGACAGTGAGGGGACAGCGAGGGGACAGCGAGGGGACACGGCCACCCCACTGCCATCCCACTGCCACTCCATGCACTGCTGCTGCGGGGACAGAGTGGGGACAGTGAGGGGACAGCGAGGGGACACAGCCACCCCACTGCCCCTCCATGCACTGCCACTGCGGGGACACAGGGACAGTGAGGGGACAGTGAGGGGACACGGCCACCCCACTGCCATCCCACTGCCCCTCCATGCACTGCCACTGCGGGGACACAGGGACAGTGAGGGGACAGTGAGGGGACACGGCCACCCCACTGCCATCCCACTGCCACTCCATGCACTGCTGCTGCGGGGACATGGGGACAGTGAGGGGACAGTGAGGGGACAGTGAGGGGACAGCGAGGGGACACGGCCACCCCACTGCCATCCCACTGCCACTCCATGCACTGCTGCTGCGGGGACACGGGGACAGTGAGGGGACAGCGAGGGGACAGCGAGGGGACACGGCCACCCCACTGCCATCCCACGCACTGCCACTGCAGGGACAGTGAGGGGACAGTGAGGGGACAGTGAGGGGACACGGCCACCCCACTGCCACACCATGCACTGCTGCTGCGGGGACACAGGGACAGTGAGGGGACAGCGAGGGGACACGGCCACCGCACACACTGCCGCTGTAGGGACATGGGGATGGCACAGGGACATGGCAGGGCCATGGGGACACGGCAGGGCCATGGGGACAGCGCAGGGCCATGGGGACACTGGAGGGTCATGGGGACATCACAAGGTCATGGGGACATTGCAGGGTCATGGGCACACTGCAGAGCCATAGGGACAGCACAGGGCCATGGGGACAGCACAGGGCCATGGGGACACCGCAGGGCCATGGGGACACCGCAGGGCCATGGGGACATGGCAGAGCCATAGGGACAGCACAGGGCCATGGGGACACCACAGGGTCATGGGGACACCACAGGGCCATGGGGACACCACAGGGCCATGGGGACACCGCAGGGTCATGGGGACACCGCAGGGTCATGGGGACACTGCAGGGTCATGGGGACACTGCAGAGCCATAGGGACAGCACAGGGCCATGGGGACAGCACAGGGCCATGGGGACAGCACAGGGCCATGGGGACACCGCAGGGTCATGGGGACACCACAGGGCCATGGGGACACCGCAGGGTCATGGGGACACCGCAGGGCCATGGGGACACCGCAGGGCCATGGGGACAGCACAGGGTCATGGGGACACTGCAGGGCCATGGGGACACCGCAGGGCCATGGGGACACCGCAGGGCCATGGGGACACCGCAGGGTCATGGGGACACTGCAGGGCCATGGGGACACTGCAGAGCCATGGGGACAGCGCAGGGCCATGGGGACAGCACAGGGCCATGGGGACACCACAGGGCCATGGGGACACTGCAGGGCCATGGGGACACTGCAGGGCCATGGGGACACCGCAGGGTCATGGGGACACCGCAGGGTCATGGGGACACTGCAGAGCCATGGGGACACCGCAGGGCCATCGCAGAGCCATGGGGACACCGCAGAGCCATGGGGACACCACAGGGCCATGGGGACAGCACAGGGCCATGGGGACAGCACCATGTCCCACACCTGGTTCTTGTCCAGCTCGCAGTTGCGGTACTCGCTCTCGCCCTGCGCGCGGAAGGTGATGATGACGAAGCCCACGAAGATGTTCATCATGAAGAAGGCGATGACGATGATGTAGACGATGAAGAAGATGGAGATCTCCACGCGGTAGTTGTAGATGGGCCCCTGGTTCTCGGCGTTGGCGTCGATGGCTTTGTACAGCAGCCTGGGGTGGGGACGCACGGTGTTGGGGGTGTCCCCTCAGTGGTGGCAGCGTCCCCGTGCCCGCCCCAGGGCACTCACGCGGGCCACCCCTCGAAGGTGGACACGGTGAACAGGGCCATCATCCCCGCCAGGACGTTGTCGAAGTTGAAGTCGCTGTTGAGCCAGAGGCGCTCCCGCACCGAGGGGTGGGACACGTCCCCGTCCTTGTACACCAGGAATGTCCCCCTGGCATGGGGACAGTGACAACAAGGGTGACACCCCAGCCCCCATGGGACACTGCCAGCACCGAGGGGTGGGACACGTCCCTGTCCTTGTACACCAGGAATGTCCCCCTGGTATGGGGACATGGGGACAGTGAGGGGTGACACCCATGGGACACTGCCAGCACTGAGGGGTGGGACATGTCACTGTCCTTGTGCACCAGGAATGTCCCCCTGGTATGGGGACAGTGACAACAAGGGTGACACCCCATGGGACACTGCCAGCACCGAGGGGTGGGACACGTCCCCGTCCTTGTACACCAGGAATGTCCCCCTGGCATGGGGACATGGGGACAGTGAGGGGTGACACCCATGGGACACTGCCAGCACCGAGGGGTGGGACACGTCCCTGTCATTGTACACCAGGAATGTCCCCATGGGATGGGGACAGTGACAACAAGGGTGACACCCCAGCCCCCATGGGACACTGCCAGCACCGAGGGGTGGGACACGTCCCCGTCCTTGTACACCAGGAATGTCCCCATGGGATGGGGACATGGGGACAGTGGTTGTGGTGCAGGGGACAGTCTGGGGACATTTTTGGGGGTGACGCTCACTTGCACTCTCCTGGCGTGTGCTTGGCCTCGTCGGTGCAGCTGTAGAACTTGCCCTGGGGGGATCAGGGGGGTCAGGGGGACCCTCAGCCCCCAGGGGGGGTCGGGGACACCCTTCAGGGGTTGGGGACACCCTTCAGGGGGTTGGGGACACCCTTCAGGGGTTGGGGACCCCACCTTGAAGAGCTGCACCCCGATGCAGGCGAACATGAACTGCAGCAGCGTGGTGACGATCATGATGTTCCCGATGGTGCGGATGGCCACGAACACGCACTGCACCACGTGCTGGGGACAGCGACGGGGACAGCGGTGTCACCGGGGCGTGGGGACAGGGACAGGACAGGTACAGGACAGGGACAGCGGTGTCACCGGGGCATGGGGACAGGGACAGGGACAGGGACAGGACAGGGACAGGGACAGCGGTGTCACCGGGGCGTGGGGACAGCAACAGGGACAGGGACAGCAACAGGGACAGGGACAGGGACAGGTACAGGACAGGGACAGGGACAGGGACAGGACAGGGACAGGGACAGGACAGGGACAGCAGTGTCACCGGGGCGTGGGGACAGGGACAGGGACAGGTACAGGACAGAGACAAGGACAGCAGTGTCACCGGGGCGTGGGGACAGCGACAGCGGTGTCACCGGGGCGTGGGGATGGCGATGGGGACAGTGGTGTCACTGGGGAGTGGGGACAGGGACAGGGACAGGGGTGTCACCGGGGCATGGAGATATGGACAGGGTCAGCGGGGCTCCCAGTCCATCCCAGTGCTCCCAGTGCCCCCAGTCCAACCCAGTGCCCCCAGTGCTCCCAGTGCCTCCCAATACCCCCTGTGCCTCCCAGTCCATCCCAGTGCTCCCAGTTGCCCACCTTGAGCCCCTTGGCCCGGTTGATGGCTCGCAGCGGCCGCAGGACGCGCAGGACCCGGAGGATCTTCACCACTGAGATGGCGCTGGAGCTGCCAAGGGACACACCAGTGCTCCCAGTAATGCCCCCAGTGCTCCCAGTAACACCCACAGTGCTCCAGTAACGCCGCCAGTGCTCCCAGTAATACCCCCAGTGCTCCCAGTAATGCCCCCAGTGCTCCCAGTAACACCCACAGTGCTCCAGTAACGCCCACAGTGCTCCCAGTAACACCCCCAGTGCCTCCAGCAGCACTTCCACTGTTTCCCAGGGTCTCGGTGCCTCCAGTGACGTTCCTTGCACCCTCCCAGTGCCCCCAGTGTTGAGCCTGGCCCCTCCCAGTGCCTCCCAGTTCCCCCAGTGGCGCTCCCAGTGCCCCCCAGTGCCCCCCGCTCACTGCATGCCGAAGGAGATGAGCGAGACGCCGACCACCAGCACGTCCAGGAGGTTGAACCAGTTGCGCAGGAAGGAGCCTTTGTGCAGGAAGCCGCCGAACACGGTCATCTGCGGGAGAAGGTGAGCCCACAACTGGGGAAACCCTGTTCCTGGGGGCACCCCAAAACCCTGGGAACCCCCCAAACACTGGGAACCTCCCACTCCCAAACCCCAGGAACCCCAAACCCTGGGAACGCCCCCAAACCCTGGGGATCCAATTCCCAAGACCCTGAGAACCCCTCTAACCCCGGGAACCCACTCCCAAACCCCTGGGAACCCCCTAAACCCCAGGAACTTCCTCCCCCCAAATCCTGGAAACCTCCCAAACCCCAGGATCCCCTCCCCAAACCCTGGGGAACTCCCTCCCAAACCCTGGGGAACCCCCCAAACCCCCAGAACCCCCATCCCAAACCCCAGGACCCCCCTGTACCTTGAGCAGGATCTCCACGGTGAAGATGGAGGTGAAGGCGTAGTCGAAGTAGCCCAGGATCTGGGGGTGTAGGGTGGGGAGGGAGGAGCGGGGTGACCCCGACCCCTCTCAAACCCCCCCCCAGCACCCCCAACCTCCTGGACCCCCCCCAGACACCCCCAGATTCTTTCCCAACCCCTCCCTGCCCTTTCCAGCCCCCCAACTCTGGGTGAGCGGGTCCCCCATCCCACGCATCTACGAGGTGAATTCCCCCCAGTGCCCCCAGTCCCCCCCAGTTTGCCCAGTTTGCCCACGTGGTTGCGGGGCGAGTGGGCGCGCACGGGGTCCTCTGCGGCCAGGGAGATGCTGCTGAGGATGATGAAGACGAGGATGAGGTTGGTGAAGATGTGGTGGTTGATCAGGGCGTGGCACTTCACCCTCAGCCTGTGAAGCCCGGGCACGCATCAGCTCCCAGTGCTCCCAGTTCTCACAGTTTGTCTCCAGTCCCAGTGCACCCAGTCCCTCAGTGTTCCCAGTCCCCCCAGTTTGTGTCTCCAGTCCCAGTGCACCCAGTCCCCCAGTTTGTGTCTCCAATCCCAGTGCTCCCAGTCCCCCCAGTTTGTGTCTCCAGTCCCAGTGTTCCCAGTCCCCCCAGTTTGTGTCTCCAGTCCCAGTGCTCCCAGTCCCCCAATGCTCCCAGTCCCCCCAGTTTGTCTCCCATCCCGGTGCTCCCAGTACTCCCAGTCCCCCCAGTTTGTGTCTCTAGTCCCAGTGCCTCCAGTCCCCCCAGCCCTCCAGTGCCTCCAGCCCCTCCAGGCTTCCAGTCAGTCCCCATTCCCAGTGCTCCCAGTGCTCCCAGTGCCCCCAACCCCCCAGTCCCAGTGCTCCCAGTCCCTGCATCGTTCTTAGTGTCTCCAGTGCTCCCAGTGCTTCCAGTTTGTGTTCCCAGTCTCTCCATGTCCCTTGCGTCCTGTCCCCCGTTGTTCTCAGGGCCTCAAGCACCAGTGTCCCCAGTGTCCCCAGTGTCCCCAGTGTCCCCAGTGTCCCCAGTGTCCCCAGTGTCCCCAGTGCTCCCAGTGCTCCCAGTGGCACTCACGGGTTGGTGCTGCTCAGCACGAAGAAGGCGCTGCCCTCGGGGATCGGGGTCACCTTGGGCTTGGGGGTCTCCTCCAGGGACTCCAGCCGGGCCCTGCCCAGGCTGTCGCGCTCGCCCCCGGCCTCCTCGTCCCCTGCAAGGGACCCCCGTGGTCTGGGCACTGCCACATCCCAGAGACCCCCACCCCAGGCACTGTCACATCCCAGAGACCCCCGTGGTCTGGGCACTGCCACATCCCAGAGACCCCCGTGGTCTGGGCATTGTCACATCCCAGAGACCCCCGTGGTCTGGGCATTGTCACATCCCAGAGACCCCCACCCCAGGCACTGTCACAACCCAGAGACCCCCACCCCAGGCACTGCCACATCCCAGGGACCCCCACCCCAGGCACTGTCACATCCCAGGGACCCCCGTGGTCTGGGCACTGTCACATCCCAGAGACCCCCACCCCAGGCACTGTCACATCCCCAGGGACCCCCATGGACTGGGCACTGTCACATCCCAGAGACCCCCGTGGTCTGGGCACTGTCACATCCCAGAGACCCCCACCCCAGGCACTGTCACATCCCAGAGACCCCCACCCCAGGCACTGTCACATCCCAGAGACCCCCACCCCAGGCACTGTCACATCCCAGGGATCCTCCACATCCAGCCAATGTTACCTCTCCAGAGACCCCCACCCCAAGTACTGTCACACTCTGCAGGGACCCCCGTGTCTGGCTAGTGTCACCGCCCCAGGGACCCCCACCCCAGCCACTGTCACTCTTCAGGGACCCCCACCCCAGCCAATGTCACATCCCCAGGGACCCCCAAGTTCAAGGACTGTCACCCCCCAGAGACCCCGTGTCCAGCCACTGTCACGTCCCCAGGGACCCCCCCTCCAGGCACTGTCACCTCTCCAGGGACCCCACCTCATGTCACTGTCACCTCTCCAGAGACCCCCACCCCAGGCATTGTCACCCCCCAGGACCCCTGACTGCCACACCCCCTCTTCTCTTCCAGGGACCCCCGCATCCTGGCAGATGCCTCTCACCTTCCTCCGCCTCTTCCTCCTCCTCTTCCTCCTCCTGCTGATCCCCCTCAACCTGGGGAGGGGAGGGAGAGGGGTGAGGCCTGCACACACTTCGTGGAGGGAGCCAGGGACCCCCCCAGGACCCCCCAAATCACGGTCACCCCCCCCAGGGACCCCCCCCTCACCTTCACAGCCACGTCCTGGCTCCCGGTCCCCGCTTCCGCCTCCGCGGCCTTGTCCCTGGGTTGGGGGAAAAGAGGGGCTCAGCCGGGGGTTCCCAGGGGGGTCCCGGGGGTCAGGCAGAGCCCCCCCAGGGGGCCCAGGGGCTGGGTGCCCCCCCCATCACCCCAAAAAGGGCCCCAGGGGGGCCGGGCTCACTTTTTGTCTCCCCCTGAGTTGATGTTGTCGCCGTCCGCCAGATTGTCCACGGCGATGGCCAAGAAGACGTTGAGAAGGATGTCTGAGGGGAGGGAAGGGCTCACCAGTGCTCCCAGTATCCTCCCAGTATCCTCCCAGTATCCTCCCAGTGCCGCCACTCCCCCCTTCTCATTCCAAATCCCTCTGTCCTATCCCAGCTCCCCAGTCGCGTTGTGCTCCCTTCCCAGTTCCCCCAGTGCTCCCAGTGCCCTTCCCAGTGCTCCCAGTGTCCCCAGTGACTCCCAGTGTCCTTCTCAGTGACTCCCAGTGCCACCAGTGCTCTTGGTCCCTCCCGGTGTCCCCAGTGCTCCCAGTGCTCCCAGTGCCCCAACTGTCCCCAGTGCTCCCAGTGCCCCAACTGTCCCCAGTGCTCCCAGTGCCCCAACTGTCCCCAGTGCTCCCAGTGTCCCCATTTTTCCCAGTGCTCTTGGTCTCTCCCAGTGCTCCCAGTGCCACCAGTGCCTCCCAGTACCTCCCAGTCCTTCCCAGTACTCTCAGTGTCCCCAGTGCTCCCAGTGTCCCCATTTTTCCCAGTGCTCTTGGTCTCTCCCAGTGCTCCTAGTGCCACCAGTGCTCCCAGTACCTCCCAGTCCTTCCCAGTACTCTCAGTGTCCCCAGTGCTCCCAGTGTCCCCAGTGACTCCCAGTGCCCTTCCCAGTGCTCTTGGTCCGTCTCGGTGCCCCCAGTGCCCCCAGTGTCCTAATTGTTCCCAGTGCCCCCAGTGCTCCCAGTGTCCCCATTGTTCCCAGTGCCCCCAGTGCTCCCAGTGTTCCCAGTGCTCCCAGTGTCCCCATTGTTCCCAGTGCTCCCAGTGCCCCCAGTGTTCCCAGTGCTCCCAGTGTCCCCATTGTTCCCAGTGCTCTCAGTGCTCCCAGTGCCCCCATTCTTTCCAGTGCTCTTGATCCCTCCCAGTGTTCCCAGTGCCTCTCCCAGTGCCTCCCAGTACCTCCCAGTCCTTCCCAGTACTCTCAGTGTCCCCAGTGCTCCCAATGTCCCCAATGACTCCCAGTGCCTCTCCCAGTGCCTCCCAGTTCCCCCGGAGCCCAGCCTGGCCGCGCACAGTTCCCGCAGATGAAGAGGATGACGAAGTAGACGCAGACGAGCATCCCGGGGAACACGGGGCCGCCGTAGGCCATGATCCCATCGTACATCACCGCGTTCCAGTCCTCCCCCGTCAGGATCTGCGGGAGTTGGGGGTCCCCAAACACCGGGGGCACCCCAAAACCTCAGCGCCACCCCCACCAGTGCTCCCAGTACGCCACCGCCTCCCAGTTCTGAGTGAGCAGCATCACCCCTGCGGGGTGGTGATGGGGGGGCTCCAGGGTCTCCCACGAGTTTTGGGGACTCCCCACAGGTTTCAAGGTCCCTCACAAGGTTTTGGGATCTCTCATAGCTTTTAGGGTCTCCCATAGGTTTTGGGATCTCCCCACAGGTTTCCAGGTCCCTCACAGGTGTTGGGATCTCCTCACAGGTTTCAAAGTCCCTCACAGGTGTGGGGATCTCTCACAGCTGTTAGGGTCTCCCATGGATTTCGGGGTCTCCCCACAGGTTTCCAGGTCCCTCAAAGGTGTGGGGATCTCAGCTTCTAGGGTCTCCCATGGGTTTCGGGGTCTCCCACAGATTCTGGGATTCCCCATCATTTCGGGGTCTCCCCACAGCTTTTAGGCTCCCCCGTGCATTTTGGGGTCTCCCCACAATTTCCAGAGCGTCCCCCAGTGTTTCAGGGACTCCCTGCAGGCTTTGGGGTCCCCTCGGGTTTCGGGGTACCTGGAACACGGTGAGCAGGGCCTGCGGGAAGGTGTCGAAGGTGCTGCGCTTGGTCTGCGTCTCGTCGAAGCTGAATTTGCCCCCGAAGAGCTGCATGCCCAGGAGCGCGAAGATGATGATGAAGAGGAAGAGCAGCAGCAGCAGGGAGGCGATGGATTTCATGGAGTTCAGCAGCGACCCCACCAGGTTGCTCAGCGACGCCCAGTGCCTGCGGGACGCTGGGGTTACTGGGAGCACTGGGAGCACTGGGAAGGGGCTGGATGGACGGTGCAGAGCCAAAGCTTGGTCAGCAGTGCCTAGGGACTGGGGTTACTGGGTGAACTGGGAGCACTGGGAGCACTGGGGCACTGGGAAGGGGCTGGATGGACGGTGCAGAGCCAAAGTTTGTTCAGCAGCGCAGGGACTGGGGTTACCGGGTGAACTGGGAGCACTGGGAGCACTGCGAAGGGGCTGGATGGATGGTGCAGAGCCAAAGTTTGTTCAGCAGCGCAGGGACTGGGGTTACTGGGAGCACTGGGAGCACTGGGAAGGGGCTGGATGGATGGTGCAGAGCCAAAGTTTGTTCAGCAGTGCCTAGGGACTGGGGTTACTGGGAGCACTGGGAGCACTGGGAAGGGGCTGGATGGACGGTGCAGAGCTAAAGCTTGTTCAGCAGTGCAGGGACTGGGGTTACTGGGTGAACTGGGAGCACTGGGAAGGGGCTGGATGGATGGTGCAGAGCCAAAGTTTGTTCAGCAGCGCAGGGACTGGGGTTACCGGGTGAACTGGGAGCACTGGGAGCACTGGGAAGGGGATGGATGGATGGTGCAGAGCTAAAGCTTGGTCAGCAGTGCCTAGGGACTGGGGTTACTGGGTGAACTGGGAGCACTGGGAGCACTGGGAAGGGGCTGGATGGAGGGTGCAGCGCCAAAGCTTGGTCAGCAGTGCTTGGGGACTGGGGTTACTGGGTGAACTGGGAGCACTGGGAAGGGGCTGGATGGAGGGTGCAGAGCCAAAGTTTGGTCAGCAGTGCCTAGGGACTGGGGTTACTGGGTGAACTGGGAGCACTGGGAGCACTGGGAGCACTGGGAGCACTGGGAGCACTGGGAAGGGGCTGGATGGATGGTGCAGAGCCAAAGTTTGTTCAGCAGCGCAGGGACTGGGGTTACCGGGTGAACTGGGAGCACTGGGAGCACTGGGAAGGGGATGGATGGATGGTGCAGCGCCAAAGCTTGGTCAGCAGTGCCTAGGGACTGGGGTTACTGGGTGAACTGGGAGCACTGGGAGCACTGGGAGCACTGGGAGCACTGGGAAGGGGCCGGTACAGAGCACACAGCGGTGGGGGGTGTTGCAGCACTGGGGTGTCACCAGTTTGGGACATCACGGCATTAGGGCACCACTGCCTTGGGACATCAGGGTGACACGGACTGTGGTGTTGGGGCACTGGGGTGTCCCAGTATTGGGGTGTCCCAGTGTCAGGACATGGCAGAGTCCCAATGTTGGGGTGTCCCAGTATTGGGGTGTCCCAGTGCCAGGACACAGCGCTGTCCTGATGTTGGGGTGTGCCAGTGTTGGGGCACTGTGCTGTCCCGATATTGGCGTGTCCCGACGTTGGGATGCCTGCATATTGGGTTGTCCCAGTGTTGTGCTGCCCCCATGTCGTGATACCCCAACACCGCAGCCCCCTGCTCTCCCCATGTCGTGATACCCCAACACCGCGGCACCCTGCTGTCCCCATGTCGCGATACCCCAGCACCGCGGCACTGCGCTGTCCCCATGTTGGGTTGTCCCAATGTTGGGCTGTGTTGGGTTGTCCCAATGTTGCGCTGCCCCCATGTCGCGGCACCCCAACACCGCAGCCCCCTGCTCTCCCCATGTCGCGACACCCCAACACCGCAGCCCCCTGCTCTCCCCATGTCGTGATACCCCAGCACTGCGGCGCCCTGCTCTCCCCATATCGCAACACCGCAGCACCGCAGCACTGCACTGTCCCCACGCTGGGACGTCCCGATGTTGTGCTGTCCCCATATCGCGATACCCCAGCACCGTGGCACTGCACTGTCCCCATGCTGGGTTGTCCCAATGTTGGGCTGTCAGTGTTGGGTTGTCCCAATGTTGTGCTGTCCCCATATCGCGATACCCCAGCACCACGGCACAGCACTGTCCCCATGTTGGTTTGTCCCAATGTTGTGCTGTCCCCATATCGCGATACCCCAGCGCCGCGGCGCCCCGCCGTCCCCATGTTGGGATGTCCCCATGTTGCGCTGCCCCCATATCGCGATACCCCAGCACCACAGCACTGCACTGTCCCCATGTTGGGTTGTCCCAATGTTGTGCTGTCCCCATATCACGATACCCCAGCGCCACGGCGCCCCGCCGTCCCCATGCTGGGATGTCCCCGTGTTGTGCTGTCCCCATGTTGCGCTGTCCCCATATCACGACACCCCAGCACTGCAGCACTTCACTGTCCCCATGTTGGGTTGTCCCAATGTTGGCCTGTCAATGTTGGGTTGTCCCAATGTTGGCCTGTCAATGTTGTGCTGTCCCAATGTTGTGCTGTCCCCATATCACGACACCCCAGCACCGCAGTGCCCCGCCGTCCCCATGTTGTGCTGTCCCCATATCGCGACACCCCAGCACCGCAGTGCCCCGCCGTCCCCATGTTGTGCTGTCCCCATATCGCGACACCCCAGCACTGCAGCGCTTCACTGTCCCCATGTTGGGTTGTCCCCATGTTGGCCTGTCAATGTTGTGCTGTCCCAATGTTGTGCTGTCCCCATGTTGCGCTGTCCCCATATCGCGATACCCCAGCACCACAGCACAGCACTGTCCCCATGCTGGGTTGTCCCCATGTTGCGCTGTCCCCATATTGCGACACCCCAGCACCACGGCACAGCACTATCCCCATGCTGGGTTGTCCCCATGTTGGCCTGTCAATGTTGTGCTGTCCCAATGTTGCGCTGCCCCCATGTCGCGATACCCCAGCACTGCGGCGCCCTGCTCTCCCCATATCGCAACACCCCAGCACTGCAGCGCTTCACTGTCCCCATGTTGGTTTGTCCCCATGTTGGCCTGTCAATGTTGGGTTGTCCCAATGTTGCGCTGTCCCCATGTCGCGCTGTCCCAATGTTGCGCTGTCCCCATGTCGCGCTCTCCCCGTATCGCGACGCCCCGGCGCCGCGCCGTCCCCCTCACCGGGTGACCTTGAAGACGCGCAGCAGGCGCACGCAGCGCAGCACGGAGATGCCGAGCGGCTCCATGGCGCCGCGCTCCACCAGCGCCGTCTCCAGCACGCCGCCGCACACCACGAAGCAGTCGAAGCGGTTGAAGAAGCTGGCGAAGTAGCACGAGGGCCCCAGCGCGTAGAGCTTCAGCACCATCTCGGCGGCGAAGAGCGACAGCAGCGCCTTGTTGGCGTAGGCTGCGGGCACCAGCCCGGGTCAGCCCCCGCGACGCGGCCCCGAGCGGCTCCGAGGGCGTCGGGGGGCGCCGGGGGGGTTTGGGGGGTAGTGGAGGGGTTTGGGGGGCACTGGGAGGTGTTGGGTGGCACTGGGGGTGTCAGGGGGGGGTGTTGGGGGGGTACCCGAGGGGTTTGGGGGTGTCGGGGGGGGTGTTGAGGGCTCTGGGGGGCACTGGGAGGTGTTGGGTGGCACTGGAGGATGGCGGCGGGGAGGTTGGGGGGTAGTGGAGGGGTTTGGGGGTGTCAGGGGGGGTGTTGGGGGGTACCTGAGGGGTTTGGGGGGTGTTGGGGAGTACCAGGGGATGGCGGCGGGGGGGGTTGGGGGTTAGTGGAGCGGTTTGGGGGTGTCAGGGGGGGTGTTGGAGGGTACCCGAGGGGTTTGGGGATGTCAGGTGGCACCAGGGGATGGCAGAAGGGTGTTGGGGGGTAGCGGAGGGGTTTGGGGGGCACTGGGAGGTGTTGGGGAGCACCAGGGGATGGCGGGGGGGGGGGGTTGGGGGATACCTGAGGGATTTGGGGGTGTCAGGTGTCACTGGGCAGTGTTGGGGTGTACCTGAGGGGTTTGGGGGTGTCAGGTGGCACTGGGAGGTGTCGGGGGGCACTGGGAGGTGTCGGGGGGCACTGAGGGGTGTCAGGTGTCACTGGGCGGTGTTGGGGTGTACCTGAGGGGTTTGGGGGTGTCAGGTGGCACTGGGCAGTGTTGGGGTGTACCTGAGGGGTTTGGGGGTGTCAGGTGGCACTGGGAGGTTTGGGGGGCACTGAGGGGTGTCAGGTGGCACTGGGCGGTGTTGGGGGGTACCTGAGGGGTTTGGGGGTGTCAGGTGGCACTGGGAGGTGTTGGGGTGTACCTGAGGGGTTTGGGGGTGTCAGGTGTCTCTGGGAGATGTTGGGGTGTACCTGAGGGATTTGGGGGTGTCAGGTGGCACTGGGCAGTGTTGGGGTGTACCTGAGGGGTTTGGGGGTGTCAGGTGTCACTGGGAGGTGTCGGGGCGCACTGTGAGGTTCTGCGGGGGGCACTGGAGGATTCGGGGGTCCCGGGGGCCGTACCCTGAGTCTCGGTGAGCCAGGGCGGCTGCCCGTGGTGCTCGGAGGCAATGGTCAGCGTGTTGAGGAACACCAGCAGCAGCACGGTCCAGTAGAAGGACACGGATTTCACGGCGGCGCGGCAGCGCCGGCGCCACAGGCGGTTCAGGCGGCGCAGGCGGCGACTGGCGGGGTACGGGAGGGGTTTGGGGGGCGGCAGAAGGGTTTTGGGGGGCAGCAGCGGGGTTTAGGGGGGCAGCAGGGGGGTTGGGGGGCAGCAGGGGAGTTTTAAGGGGCAGCAGGAGAGGTTTTGGGGGGCAGCAGGGGGCATTTAGGGGGCAACAGCGGGGTTTAGGGGGGCAGCAGAAGGGTTTTGGGGGGCAGAAGAGGAGTTTAGGGGGCAGCAGGGGGATTTGGGGGGGGCAGCAGAGGGGTTTGGGGGGCAGCAGGGGGGTTTAGGGGGGGTTTAGGGGGCAGCAGAGGGGTTTAGGGGGGCAGCAGGGGGATTTGGGGGGCAGCAGGGGAGTTTTAAGGGGCAGCAAGAGGGGTTTTGGGGGGGTTTAGGGGGAAGCAGGACGGGTTTTGGGGGGCAGCAGAGGAGTTTAGGGGGCAGCAGGGGGATTTGGGGGGGGGCAGCAGAGGGGTTTGGGGGGGCAGCAGAGGGGTTTGGGGGGGCAGCAGAGGGGTTTGGGCGGGCAGCAGAGGAGTTTGGGGGGCAGCAGGGGGGTTTAGGGGGGTTTAGGGGGCAGCAGAGGGGTTTAGGGGGGCAGCAGGGGGATTTGGGGGGCAGCAGGGGAGTTTTAAGGGGCAGCAAGAGGGGTTTTGGGGGGGTTTAGGGGGAAGCAGGAGGGGTTTTGGGGGGCAGCAGGGGGGTTTTGGGGGGGTTAGAGGGCAGCAGGAGGGGTTTGGGGGGCAGCAGGAGGGGTTTGGGGGGGTTAGAGGGCAGCAGGGGCATTGGGGGGCAGCAGGGGGGGGTTGGGGGGCAGCAGAAGTGTTTAGGGGGGCAGTAGGGGGCATTTAGGGTGCAGCAGAAGGGGTTTGGGGGGCAGCAGGGGGGTTTTGGGGGGCAGCAGGGGGGGATTTTGGGGACAGAGGGGATGTGGGGAGGTGACAAAATCCCCGTCAGCTGGGAGTGGTTGGGAGGTTTTGGGGGGAGCCCCCACTCTGCGCCCCATTTTTTTTCCACACCCCCCCCCCAATTCTTCTCCCCCAACTCACCAGAATTTTGTCTTTGCGATTTTTCCCCTGAGGAGAAAGAAGCAGAGTTACCCCGAAATTTAGGGATTCTGGGGGAATCCCTTGGGGGGGGATATTTGGGGGGGGGGGGGGGGGCTTTAGAGGGGTGCTGGGCTCAGGTTTGGTTGTGGGGGGGCTCAGAGGATCCCTGGGGGGGGTTTGAAATACCTGAGGGGTGCTGGGGTCATTTCTGGGGTCCTGCAGGGAGAGTGAGGGGGTCCCAGAGAGCTTTGAGGTGCTGTGGGGGCCAATTCTGGGGTCTCTTGGGCTATGGGTGGTATTGGGGGGGTCCTGAGGGGAGACTGGGGGGGTCTGTGGGGCTATGGAGGGGTCCCAGAGAGGTTTGAGGTGCTCTGGGGGCCAATTCTGGGGTCTCTCAGGCTATGGGTGGTACTGGGGGGGTCCTGGGGGGTCCCAGAGAGCTTTGAGGTGCTCTGGGGGTCACTTCTGGGGTCTCTCAGGCTATGGGTGGTATTGGGGGGCTCCTGGGGTGGTCCCAGAGAGGTTTGAGGTGCTCTGGGGGCCAATTTTGGGGTCTCTTGGGCTATGGGTGATATTGAGGGGGTCCTGAGGGGAGACTGGGGGGGGGGGGGGTCTGTGGGGCTATGGAGGGGTCCCAGAGAGCTTTGAGGTGCTGTGGGGGTCAATTCTGGGGTCTCTCAGGCTATGGGTGGTATTGGGGGGGTCCTGGAGGGGTCCCAGAGAGCTTTGAGGCGCTCTGGGGGCCAATTTTGGGGTCTCTCAGGCTATGGGCGGTACTGGGGAGCTCTGGGAGGGCCCCAAATTGCCCCGAGGTGCGGCGGGTGTCGGGTTTGGGGTCCCAGGGATCTGTGGGGGGGTCCCCGGGGCCGTGGGGGGATGCCGAGGGTCCCGGCAGGCTCGGGGGTCCCGCCGGGGCTCACAGGCAGCGGTCGCAGGCGGTCGGCGGCGCCTCCTCGTCCCCCACCGTCTCCGTGTTGACCGAGGTGGTCTCGCTGCCGGGGAGGCTGGCTGGGGTGGGGGGCACGGGTCAGCCCGGGGGGCTCGGGGTGCCCGGCCGCGGGGGGATTTGGGGTGCACAGACACGGGGGGCTCGGGGTGCCCGGCCGCGGGGGGATTTGGGGTGCACAGACACGGGGGATTTGGGGTGCACAGACACGGGGGGCTCGGGGTGCCCGGCCACAGGGGGATTTGGGGTGCACAGACCAGGGGATTTGGGGTGCACAAACACAGGGATTTGGGGTGCACAGACACGGGGGATTTGGGGTGCCTGACCCCAGGGGATTTGGGGTGTCCAGACACGGGAGATTTGGGGTGCACAGACATGGGGATTTGGGGTGTCCAGCTCCAGGGGGTTTGGAGTGTCCAGCCCCAGGATTTGGGGTGCACAGACACAGGGGGATTTGGGGTGCACAGACACGGGGGATTTGGGGTGTCCAGCTCTGGGGGGTTTGGGGTGTCCAGCTCTGGGGGGTTTGGGCTGTCCGGCCACGGGGGGATTTGGGGTGCCCAGACAGGGGGAATTTGGGGGTGTCCAGACACAGGGATTTGGGGTGCCCAGACAGGGGGGATTTGGGGTGCCCAGACAGGGGGAATTTGGGGTGTCCAGACACAGGGATTTGGGGTGCCCAGACAGGGGGGATTTGGGGGTGCCCAGACAGGGGGAATTTGGGGTGTCCAGACACAGGGATTTGGGGTGCCAAGACAGGGGGGATTTGGGGTGTCCAGACACAGGGATTTGGGGTGCTCAGACAGGGGGGATTTGGGGTGTCCAGCTCCAAGGGGTTTGGGGTGCTCAGCCCCAGGGAATTTTGGGTGCCCGACCCCAGGGGTTTTCCTTTATTTTGGTTCAGGGGATTTGGGGTGCCTGGCTCCAGGGGATTTCTGGTGTCTGAGTTTGGGAAATTTGGGGGTGCCCAGTCCAGGGAATTCAGGGTGCCCAGGTCTGGATTCAGGGAATTTGGGGTGTCCAGGTTCAGAGAATTTGGGGTTCCTGGGTTCAGGGAATTTGGGGTGCCCAGGTCTGGGGGATCTAAGGGTGCCCATCCCAGGGGATATGGGATGTCTGGGTTCAGGGATTTTGAGGTCTGGGGAATTTGGGGTGTCCAGGCTCAGGGAATTTGAGGTACCCTGGTCTGGGGAATTTGGGGTGTCTGCGTTCAGGGAGTTTGGGGCACCCCTGTCTGGTGGATTTGGGGTGTCTGGGTTCAGGAATTTGGGATGTCTGGGCTCAGGGAATTTG
Organism: Hirundo rustica; assembly: GCF_015227805.2. Taxonomy (NCBI): domain Eukaryota; kingdom Metazoa; phylum Chordata; class Aves; order Passeriformes; family Hirundinidae; genus Hirundo; species Hirundo rustica. Next base: position 61,244 of record NC_080708.1, read on the forward strand.
GGGTACCCCAGTCTGGTGGATTTGGGGTGTCTGGGCTCAGGGAATTTGGGGTACCCCAGTCTGGTGGATTTGGGGTGTCTGGGCTCAGGGAATTTGGGATGTCTGGGCTCAGGGAATTTGGGGTACCCCAGTCTGGTGGATTTGGGGTGTCTGGGTTCAGGAATTTGGGGCACCCCAGTCTGGTGGATTTGGGGTGTCTGGGTTCTGGGAATTTGGGATGTCTGGGCTCAGGGAATTTGGGGTACCCCAGTCTGGTGGATTTGGGGTGTCTGGGCTCAGGGAATTTGGGGTACCCCAGTCTGGTGGATTTGGGGTGTCTGGGCTCAGGGAATTTGGGGTGTCCAGGCTCAGGGAATTTGAGGTACCCTGGTCTGGGGAATTTGGGGTGTCCAGGCTCAGGGAATTTGAGGTACCCTGGTCTGGGGAATTTGGGGTGTCTGCGTTCAGGGAGTTTGGGGCACCCCAGTCTGGTGGATTTGGGGTGTCTGGGCTCAGGGAATTTGGGATGTCTGGGCTCAGGGAATTTGGGGTACCCCAGTCTGGTGGATTTGGGGTGTCTGGGCTCAGGGAATTTGGGGTACCCCAGTCTGGTGGATTTGGGGTGTCTGGGCTCAGGGAATTTGGGATGTCTGGGCTCAGGGAATTTGGGGTACCCCAGTCTGGTGGATTTGGGGTGTCTGGGTTCAGGAATTTGGGGCACCCCAGTCTGGTGGATTTGGGGTGTCTGGGTTCTGGGAATTTGGGATGTCTGGGCTCAGGGAATTTGGGGTACCCCAGTCTGGTGGATTTGGGGTGTCTGGGCTCAGGGAATTTGGGGTACCCCAGTCTGGTGGATTTGGGGTGTCTGGGCTCAGGGAATTTGGGGTACCCCAGTCTGGTGGATTTGGGGTGTCTGGGCTCAGGGAATTTGGCATGTCTGGGTTCAGGAATTTGGGGTACCCCAGTCTGGTGGATTTGGGGTGTCTGAGCTCAGGGAATTTGGGGCGCCCCCCCATGTCTGGTGGATTTGGGGTGCTCCGGGGTACCGTGGGTGTCGGTGGAGTGACTGGCGTGGCGCAGCCACTTCAGCCGCGGCTTCCGCTTGCCCATCAGGTCCTCGGCGGTCAGACCTGCGGGAAAGGAGGGTCACGGAGGTTTTGGGGGGAGGGGCTCAGGATTTTGGGGAGAGGAACCCCATAACTGCCCCCCAGCCCCACTCACGGTGCTTCTCGTGCTCCCCCTCTTCCTCGTCGCCCTCCAGCTCGGCCTGGGTGATCCAGTCCATGTAACCCCGCAGATCCTCCTCCATCTGCTGCTTCTCCCGCAGCTTCTGGAAGTCTCCGCGGGCCTTGGCCTTCTCTCGCTCCTTGGAGAATTCCCTGGGGAGCGGGGGGGACAGCTGGGACCCCCCCCAAACACGCCCGGGACTCGGCTCACGCCCCACTGCTGCCCCACCGAGGGCTCCTCACCCGCTCAGCACCCCCAGCACCAGGTTGAGGACGAAGAAGGAGCCGAAGATGACGAGGCTGACGAAGTAAATCCAGGGCAGCTCGTGACCCATGGCGTCCTGCATCTGTGGGGGGGAGATTTGGGGGGGTTTGGGGGTGGGGGAGACCCCCCAAATCAATCCTCAGGTGAGGCCAGTGACAGCCAGCAGAGAGGTTTGGGGCTCTGCCCTGGCCCCGGGGAAGTTTGGGGAGAGTTTGGGGGGGTCAGGGATATGTGTGTGAGGATTTTGGGGGGTCTTCAGTGATTTGTGTGAGGATTCTGGGGGGCCCTGGGTTGTGTTACGAGGATTTTTGTGGGCTCAGTGATTTGTATGAGGATTTGGGGGGCTCAGTGATTTGTGTGATGATTCTGGGGGGCTCAGGGATTTGCGTGAGGATTTTGGGGGGCTCAGGGATTTGCATGAGGATTTTGGGGGTCTCAGGGATTTGTGTGAGGGTTTTGGGGGGGCTCAGCACAAGGTTGTGAGGATTTGGGGGGTTTCAGGGAGAGGTTACAAGGATTCGGGAGGGCTCAGTGATTTGTGTGAGGATTTTGGGGGGGCTCAATGATTTATGTGAAGATTCTGGGGGGTCTCAGTGAGTTGTGTGAAGATTCTGGGGGGGCTCAGTGATTTGTATGAGGATTCTGGGGGGCTCAGGGATGTGTGTGAGGGTTTGGGGGGTCTCACCCAGTAGAGCACATCGGTCCAGCCCTCCATGGTGATGCACTGGATTTTGGGGAGGCTCAGTAATTTGTGCGAGGATTTTGGGGGTCTCAGTGATTTGTGTGAGGATTCTGGGGGGCCCTGGGATGTGTTGTGAGGATTTTTGGGGGGTCTCAGTGATTTGTATGACAGTTTTGGGGGGCTCGGGGGTCTCACCCAGTAGAGCACATCGGTCCAGCCCTCCATGGTGATGCACTGGATTTGGGGAGGCTCAGTGATTTGTGTGAGGATTTTGGGGGCTCAGTGATTTGTGTGAGGATTCTGGGGAGCTCAGGGATGTCTGTGAGGATTTTTGGGGGCTCAATGATTTGTATGAGGATTTTGGGGGGCCCTGGGATGTGTTGTGAGGATTCTGGGGGAGCTCAGGGATTTGTGTGAGGATTTTGGGGGCTCAATGATTTATGTGAGGATTCTGGGGAGCTCAGGGATTTGTGTGAGGATTTTGGGGGCTCAATGATTTATGTGAGGATTCTGGGGAGTTCAGTGATTTGTGTGAGGATTTTGGGTGTCTCAGTGATCTGTATGAGGATTCTGGGGGGCTCTGGGGCGTGCTGTGATGGTTTTGGGGGGCTCAGGGGTCTCACCCAGTAGAGCACATCGGTCCAGCCCTCCATGGTGATGCACTGGAACACGGTGAGCATGGCGAAGAAGAAGTTGTCGAAGTTGGTGATGCCGCCGTTGGGGCCCTCCCAGCGCCCGCGGCACTCGGTGTTGTTCTGCAGGCAGGCGCGGCCGTGCCCCGAGAAGGCGCAGGGAGAGGGATCGTCCTCGGACTCCAGGTCTGGGGACAGAGGACAGAGGGATCGTCCTCGGACTCCAGGTCTGGGGACAGGGGACAGAGGGGACAGGGGACAGAGGGATCGTCCTCGGACTCCAGGTCTGGGGACAGGGGACAGAGGGATCGTCCTCGGACTCCAGGTCTGGGGACAGGGGACAGAGGGGTCATCCTCGGACTCCAGGTCTGGGGACAGGGGACAGAGGGATCGTCCTCGGACTCCAGGTCTGGGGACAGGGGACAGAGGGATCGTCCTCGGACTCCAGGTCTGGGGACAGGGGACAGAGGGATCGTCCTCGGACTCCAGGTCTGGGGACAGGTGACAGAGGGGTCATCCTCGGACTCCAGGTCTGGGGACAGGGGACAGAGGGATCGTCCTCGGACTCCAGGTCTGGGGACAGGTGACAGAGGGGTCATCCTCCGACTCCAGGTCTGGGGACAGGGGACAGCAGGCCCTGGTGACAGCTCCGGGCAGGAGCTCCCTCTCAGTGCCCTCGGGCAGCTCCGGTCCCTGGCTCTGAGGGTAATTCCTGGCTCTGGTGACAATTCCTGCCCCTGGTGATGATCCCTGTCCCTGCTGATATTCCCTGTCCCAGGTGACAATTCCTGTCCCTGCTGATATTCCCTGTCCCAGGTGACAATTCCTGTCCCTGCTGATATTCCCTGTCCCAGGTGACAGTCCCTGTCCCTGCTGATGATTCCTGTCCCTGCTGATATTCCCTGTCCCAGGTGACAGTCCCTGTCCCAGGTGACAATTCCTGTCCCTGCTGATATTCCCTGTCCCAGGTGACAATTCCTGGCCCTGGTGACAATCCCTGTCCCTGCTGATACTCCTGGCTCTGAGGATAATTCCTGGCCCTGGTGACAATTCCTGGCCCTGGTGACAATTCCTGTCCCCTGCTAATATCCGTGTCCCCAAGTTCCTCTTTCCCCACTCTTGTCCCTCCTGACTGTCCCAGGGGACCTGCGGCGGCTCAGGGGTGTGCTGGGAGCCCCAAAACCCTGCTGGGGGGTGCTCAGGGAATTTAGGGGGGGGGTCTCAGTGTGTTAAGGAGCCCCCAAAGCCTGCTGGGGTGTCCTGGGGATCCTCAGTGCTGAGAGGGTCTCAGGGGGTTCTCATTTTGGGGTGACCCTGGGGGATCCTTATTGCTGAGAGGGTCTCAGGGGAGGGTCTCATTGTGGGGGTCCCTGGTGATCCTCAGTACTTAGGGGGTCTCAGGGGAGGGTCTCATTGTGGGGGTCCCTGGTGATCCTCAGTGCTGAGGGGGTCTCAGGAGTTTAGGGGGGTCTCATTTTGGGGTGACCCTGGGGGATCCTCAGTACCGAGGGTGGGTCTCAGGGGTTTAGGGGGGGGTCTCATTTTGAGGTGACCCTGGGGGATCCTTATTGCTGAGAGGGTCTCAGGGGTGGGTCTCATTGTGGAGGTCTCTGGGGATCCTCAGTACTGAGGGAGGGTCTCAGGGTGGTCTCATTGTGGAGGTCCCTGGGGATCCTCAGTGCTGAGGGGGTCTCAGGGGTTTAGGGGGGTCTCATTTTGGGGTGACCCTGGGGGATCCTCAGTACCGAGGGGGGGTCTCAGGGGTTTAGGGGGGGGTCTCATTTTGGGGTGACCCTGGGGGATCCTTATTGCTGAGAGGGTCTCAGGGGGGTCTCATTGTGGGTGTCCCTGGTGATCCTCAGTGCTGAGGGGGTCTCAGGAGTTTAGGGGGGTCTCATTTTGAGGTGACCCTGGGGGATCCTTATTGCTGAGAGGGTCTCAGGGGAGGGTCTCATTGTGGGGTGACCCTGGGGATCCTCAGTACTGAGGGGGGGGGTCTCAGGGTGGTCTCATTTTGGGGGTCCCCGTGCTGGAGCACCTGACATCACCGAAGCACTCCTTTTGAGGGGGGGGGGGGTCTCCCAGGCCTGGGGAGGGGGCTCCCAGGGGGTGCCCCCCCTGCCCGTGCCTACCGGAGCCGATGAAGAAGCAGGTCTTGTGCATGCGGCCGATGAAGAGCTCGAGGCCGATGATGGCGTAGATGATGATGACGAAGAGCACCAGCAGCGCGATGTGCAGCAGCGGCACCATCGCCTTCATGATGGAGTTGAGCACGATGTGCAGGCCTGTACGAGGAGCACGGGGTGGGGAGGGGTCAGCAGGAAGCTGGGGGCGGGGGGGGTCCCCCAAAACCCCCTCATTTCCCCCCCGGGGTCTCACTGGGGACGCCGGAGACGAGGCGCAGCGGGCGCAGCACGCGGAAGGCGCGCAGGGCCTTGACGTCGAAGCCGCCCGGCTTGCCGCTCATGTGGTGAGCTTCGCCCGGCTTGTGGGACACCTGCTCCAGGATCACGCTGAACAGCCTGGGGGGCACGGGCAGGGGTCACGGGGCTCTGTCCCCCCCCGTCCCCCGGCTGTCCCTGTCCCCCGAGAGCCCCTGTCCTGGGTTACGGACCCTAGAAACGTGGGTGCTGTTCTATCTGTTGGAAGATGGGGTTTGGGAGATGTTTAATCCTTCTCTTGTCACCTGGTTGTGAGAATTAAATATTCGAGGTTCTTCTGATATTGAAGCTTTGGGTATCGAATATTCTTCTGATAATTAAATATTCAATGTTCTTCTGATACTGAAAGCTAAGATATCAAATATCCTTCTGATAACGGCCCGGACGTTCCGATAATCAAATATTCAATATTCTTCTGATATTAAAATCTCAGATATCAAATATTCTTCAGATAACACCCCAGCCGTCCTGATGTTTAAATATTCAATATTCTTCTGATATTGAAACCTTAGCTATCCAATAATTCTGATCATTAAAAGCAGGTGGGGTGGTGTTTCTTATCTCACCACCCCTCTACCCTCCGTTATCTTCTGATAATGAGCCATTAAGGCTAATTAAAGACGTGACACATTCCATCATCCCAAGGTGAGATGCTGCACGCAGTGAGGAGGATCCAGCTGTTCCCAGGTCGATAAAAACCGGGATTGAAGGGGTTTTTTTTCCCCACTGGATTCCCGGAGGAAGATTGGATCCATCTGGCCACCGCTGGACTCTGTCCAGGCCCAGCTCTGCTCCACAGAACCACGGCTGTTACTGCGGGAGGATTTCTCTGGGCTGCTCCCAGAAGGTCGGATCCCTGGCGCTCGTCAGGCCTTTTATTCCACGAGTTTTGTTTCCTTCCTTCCTTGTTTGGTTTTTTTTCTTTTGTACCACTACATTTGTATTTTCTTTTTTTTTAATACTCCTAGTAAAGAACTGTTTCTCCTCTCCCCACATCTTTACCTGAAAGCCCCTAATTGCCAAATTACTTTAATTAGGAGGGAAGAGGGGTTTACATTCTCCATTCCAAGGGAAGCTCCGGCTTTCCGGGATTTTTGTTTCCTTCCTTGCTTGGTTTTTTGGTACCGCTACATTTATATTTCCCTTTTATAAACATTCCTAGTAAAGAACCGTCACTCCTCTCCCCACATCTTTACTTGAAATCCCCTAATTACCAAATTACAATAATTAGGAGGGAAGAGGGGTTTACATCCTCCGTTCCAAGGGAAGCTGCGGCTTTCCAGGATTTCTGTTTCCTTCCTTCCTTGCTTGGTTTTTTTGTACTACTACATCCATATTTTCCTTTTCCTTTATTTTTTTTCCTTTTACCTTTTCCCCATATTTTTACCTGAAATCCCCTAATTACCAAATTACAACAATTAAGAGGGAAGAGGGGTTTTACATTCTCCATTCCAAGGGAAGCTCCGGCTTTCCGGGATTTTTGTTTGGCTCCCTTGTTTCTTCTGTACTACTACATCCACATTTTCCTTTTTCTTTCATTTTCTTCTTTGGCCTTTTTCCCATATCTTTACCTGAAAGCCCTTAATTGCCAAATTACAATAATTAGGAGGGAAGAGGGGTTTACATCCTCCGTTCCAAGGGAAGCTCCGGCTTTCCAAGATTTTTGTTCGCTCCCTTCCTTGCTTGGTTTTTTATCTTACTACATTCATCATTTCCTTTTTTTAAAATTCCTAGCAAAGAACTGTCACTCCTATTCCCACACATCTTTACCTGAAAGCTCCTAATTGCCAAATTACAATAATTAAGAGGGAAGAGGGGTTTACATCCTCCATTCCAAGGGCAGCTCCAGCTTTCCAGGATTTTTTCTTCCTTGCTTTTTTGTACTAGTACATTTGTATTTTCCTTTTCTCTTCCATTTGTCCCCCTTTTTTTTAATACTCCTAGTAAAGAACCGTCACTCCTCTCCCCACATCTTTACCTGAAAGCCCCTAATTGCCAAATTACAATAATTAGGAGGGAAGAGGGGTTTACATTCTCCATTCCAAGGGAAGCTCCGGCTTTCCAGGATTTCTGTTTCCTTCCTTCCTTGCTTGGTTTTTTTGTACTACTACATCCATATTTTCCTTTTCCTTTATTTTTTTTCTTTTCCCTTTTCCCCACATTTTTACCTGAAATCCCCTAATTACCAAATTACAATAATTAAGAGGGAAGAGGGGTTTTACATTCTCTATTCCAAGGGAAGCTCCAGGATTTCCGGGATTTTTGTTTGGCTCCCTTGTTTCTTTTGTACTACTACATCCACATTTTCCTTTTCCTTTCATTTTCTTCTTTGGCCTTTTTCCCACATCTTTACCTGAAAGCCCCTAATTGCCAAATTACAATAATTAAGAGGGAAGAGGGGTTTACATCCTCCGTTCCAAGGGAAGCTCCGGCTCTCCAGGATTTCTGTTTCCTTCCTTCCTTGCTTGGTTTTTTTTGTACTACTACATCCATATTTTCCTTTTCCTTTAATTTTTTTCTTTTCCCTTTTCCCCACATCTTTACCTGAAAGCCCCTAATTGCCAAATTACAATAATTAAGAGGGAAGAGGGGTTTACATCCTCCGTTCCAAGGGAAGCTCCGGCTCTCCAGGATTTCTGTTTCCTTCCTTCCTTGCTTGGTTTTTTTGTACTACTACATCCATATTTTCCTTTTCCTTTAATTTTTTTCTTTTCCCTTTTCCCCACATCTTTACCTGAAAGCCCCTAATTACCAAATTACAACAATTAGGAGGGAAGAGGGGTTTACATCCTCCATTCCAAGGGAAGCTCCGGCTTTCCGGGATTTTTGTTTGGCTCCCTTGTTTCTTTTGTACTACTACATCCACATTTTCCTTTTACTTTCATTTTCTTCTTTGGCCTTTTCCCCATATCTTTACCTGAAAGCCCTTAATTGCCAAATTACAATAATTAGGAGGGAAGAGGGGTTTACATCCTCCGTTCCAAGGGCAGCTCCGGCTCTCCCTGGCACACAGCCGCCTCCCAAAGCGGGGGGCAGCGCCTCACCCCACGATGACGATGACGAAGTCCAGCAGGTTCCAGCCGTTGCGGATGTAGGCGCTGGGGTGCAGCACCAGCCCGTAGGCGATGATCTTCAGGAACGTCTCCACCGTGAAGATGATGAGGAACACGTACTCCACCTGCTCCTGGAGGTGGGGGAGCGGGAAAAACGGCGGGATGGGGTCAGCGCCCTCCTGCTCCGGGGGCTCACGGGGGTCACCCGGTGTCCCCTTCCTCCTTTTGGGGACCTTCCCTACCCTGGCACCCTGATCCCTTCTCCAGGAGGGCGTTTCAGGACGGCTCCGTGCCCTCGTGGCTCAGTGTCCCCTTCCCCTGGGGGTCAGGGACATTGGAGGACCCTCACAGACCCCTCCACACCTTCCAGCACCCCCTGGGGATGTCTGGGGACCCCCTTCCAGCACCCCCTGGGGATATTTGGGGACCCCCTTCCAGCACTCCCTGGGGATATTTGGGGACCCCCTTCCAGCACCCCCTGGGGATATTTGGGGACCCCCTTCCAGCACCCCCTGGGGATATTTGGGGACCCCCTTCCAGCACTCCCTGGGGATATTTGGGGACCCCCTTCCAGCACCCCCTGGGGATATTTGGGGACCCCCTTCCAGCACCCCCTGGGGATGTTTGGGGACCCCCTTCCAGCACCCCCTGGGGATGTCTGGGGACCCCCTTCCAGCACCCCCTGGGGATATTTGGGGACCCCCTTCCAGCACCCCCTTCTCCCAAGGAACCAGACAGGGATATTTGTCCCTTTTTGGGGACCAGAGACACTCGGGGACCCCTCTTTCTTTTGGGGACAATGATACTTGGGGACCCCCTCAGCCCCTCACAGAAGTGTCCCTTTCCCCTGGGGATCAGGGACATTGGAGGACCCTCACAGACCCCTCCACCCCTTCCAGCACCCCCTTCTCCCAAGGAACCAGACAGGGATATTTGTCCCTTTTTGGGGACAATGACATTTGGGGACCCCCTCAGCCCCTCACACCTCCCAGTGGCCCCTTCCCCTGGGGATCAGGGATATTCGAGGACTCTCATGGACCCCTCCACCCCTTCCAGCACTCCCTCGGGATATTTGGGGACCCCCTTCCAGCACCCCCTGGGGATGTTTGGGGACCCCCTTCCAGCACCCCCTTCTCCCGAGGAACCAGACAGGGATATTTGTCCCTTTTTGGGGACAATGACACTCAGGGACCTCCCTTCCTTTTGGGGGACAATGACACTTGGGATCCCCCCTTCCTTTTGGGGACAATGACACTCAGGGACCCCCCTTCATTTTGGGGACACAAGGACACTCGGGGACCCCCTCAGCCCCTCCCAGCAGTGTCCCCTTCCCCTGGGCACAAAGGCCAGCAGCACCTCGGCACCGCCCTCAGCGATGGGGACATTTGGGGACACCAGTTCCTTTGAGGGGGTGGGGGGTCAAGGCACAGAAGTATTTAGGGTGCCCTGCCCCAGCGTCTCCTCCCTCGCCGTGACATTTGTCCCCTCCCAGTGTCCCCCTTTGTGGGTGACTGGGGCGGCTCAGCCGGGATTAAACCCCCCCCCCGTGTCCCCCCCTCCCCGGCGCCGGCAAAGCGGATTAACGGCAGCGGCACGGGCGTGTGCCGGGGGACACGTGTGACACGGGGACATCCCCGGGTCCCCACAGCCCCTGACACCCCAGGGTGACACCCCCAGACCCCCCCAGGGTGTCCAGGCTGGGGTGATCCACCCCCTGCTCCCCGTTCCCTTCTCCCTTCTCTTCAAACTGGGACCAGTGAGGGCCCTGGCAGGGTGAGGGGAGCCCCCCGTTCTGGGGGGGTCTGGGGGGGTCTGGGGGCGCTCACCAGGTTGTGGTTGGAGGTGTTGGAGTCATCCTCGGGGAAGGGGATGTAGACCCCCAGGGCCACGCAGTTGGCAAAGATGGTGGCGAGGATGAGGATGTCGAAGGGCCTGGGGGGAAAGGGGCAGCACCGGGTGTGTGTGGGGGGGGGTCCCCAGACCCTCAAAACCCCCAGACCCCCACTCACTTCCACTCTACAGTGCTGATGGTGACCCTCAGACCCCCAAAACCCCCAGACCCTCATTCTCTTCCCCTCCACGATGCAGATGGTGACCCCCAGACCCCCTCAGACTCCCCAAACCTCCACTCACTTCCACTCCATGATAATGATGGTGACCCCCAGACCTCTTCAGACCCCCAAAACCCCCCGAGCCCCCCACTCACTTCCACTCCACAATGCTGATGGTGACCCCCAAACCCCTCCAGACCCCCCAGACCCCCCAAACCCCCAAGGCCCCCCACTCACTTCCACTCCACGCTGCCAATGGTGACCCTCAGACCCCCTGAGCCCCCCGAGCCCCCCACTCACTTCCACTCCATGATGCTGATGGTGACCCCCAGACCCCCCCCGAGCCCCCCACTCACTTCCACTCCACGATGCCGATGGTGACCCTCAGACCTTCCCAAACCCTCCCAAACTCCCTCAGACGCCCTCAGACCCCCTGAGCCCCCCGAGCCCCCCACTCACTTCCACTCCACGATGCTGATGGTGACCCCCAGCCCCCCCCCGAGCCCCCCACTCACTTCCACTCCACGATGCTGATGGTGACCCCCAGACCCCCCCCGAGCCCCCCACTCACTTCCACTCCACGATGCCGATAGTGACCCCCAGACCCCCCCCGAGCCCCCCACTCACTTCCACTCCACGATGCCGATAGTGACCCCCAGACCCCCCCCGAGCCCCCCACTCACTTCCACTCCACGATGCTGATGGCCGCCCGGCGGATGGGGTTGTTGAGGCGGAGGCAGAAGAGCGCGCGGGGGGAGCGATGGACGCCCCCGGTGGCCCCCTGGCCCTTGTGTTTGGGGTGTGGGGGGCGGCGCTGCCGCTGCCCCGGGGGGGTCCCCTCGCCCGCCGCCCCCCCGGAGCCCCAGCCCAGGGGCTGCCCCATGGCCTGGGCCAGGGGGGACAGATCCTTGGGGGGCCCTGGGGATGGGGAACGGGGTGGTCAAGGGTAGGGAGGGACCCCTCCCCTAAACCCTGGGACTCTTCCGAGTCCTTTGGAACCCCCAAACTCCTCCTGTTCCCCCCCAAATTCCTCCTGGACCCCCTCGAATCTTCCCCCAAAACTCCCTCCAACCCTGTGAGTGACCACAGGGTGACCACAGAGTGACCAACCCAGGACAACCCACTGAGCAGGGCCCCCCCAAAACCTTCCTGGACACCCCCAGTCCCTCCTGAGACCCTTCAAACCCTCCTGCACCCCCCCAAACCTTCCTGGACACCCCCAACCCCTCCTGGACCTCGAAATTTTCCTGGACCCCCCCCACCCTGCAAACCCTTCCAACCCTGGGACCCCCAGACACGCAGTGACCATCCCTGAACCCTCGTCCCATAGACCAGAGACCCCCCCCAAGAACACTCAGGGACCCCCCCAAACCATCAGGGACCCCCCCCAAACACTCAGAGACCCCCCAGGAACACTCAGAGACTCCCTCAGACCCTCAGGAACCCTCCATGAACACTCAGGAATCCCCCAGGAACACTCAATGACCGCCCAGGAACACTCAGGGACTCCCCCAAACCCTCAGGGACCCCCAGGAACACTCAGGGACCCCCCCAAGAACACTCAAGGACCCCTCCCAAACCCTCAGGGACCCAGTCAGACCCTCGGGAACCCCCCCTTGAATCCTCACTTTTAGCCAAGAGCCCCCCCAGACTCACCCTCTCCATTCTCCTCTGACTCTGACATGGTGGGGGGCTCGGGGGGTGTTCCTGGAGTGGTGGGGGGGATTTTTAGGGGCGTCCAGGAGGGTTTGGGGTGCCCTGGGAAGGGAGGGGAGGGTGGTCCAAAGGAGTTTCAAGGGGATTCCTGGGGTGTGTTGGGGTTTGGGATCATCGAGGGGATGGGTTGGGGGGATCTGGGGGGGGTCAGGGGTATTTGGGGGTGTTTAGGGGTGTTTGGGGGTGTTTGGGGGGGTTCAGGGATGGGCACCGGGATCTCTCCGAGGGCTCCTCAGGGCTCGTCCCAGCTCGTCCCTGCCAGGGATTAACTGGGATTAACGGGGGGGACGAGGGGGCAGCGCTGCCCACGTGTCCGGGAACACGCCGGGGAGAGATCGGGAACGGGAGAGACGGGGTGGGGACAGGTGTGGGGCGTGGGGACAGGTGTGAGGGGCAGGGGGGACAGGTGTGGGGCGTGGGGACAGGTGTGAGGGGCAGGGGGGACAGGTGTGGGGCGTGGGGATAGGTGTGAGGGGCAGGGGAGACAGGTGTGGGGTGTGGGGACAGGTGTGAGGGGCAGGGGGGACAGGTGTGGGGCGTGGGGACAGGAGTGAGGGGTTTGGGGACAGGTGTGAAGGTTGGGGACAGGTGTGAGGGGTTTGGGGACACGTTTTGGGCCCGGTGTGAAGGGTCGGGGTCACACCCATGTGAGGGGACAGGAACAGGCGTGTGAGGAACGCGCTGCCACCACCGCTCCCCTCACAGCCCCCGGGGTCACGCTGTCCCCACACCGGCGCTATTTCCCCCTCAGACCCTCCAGGTGCCATTTCCACAGAATCACAGAATTGCTCAGATCAGGAAAACCCCTCAAATCCATCGACTCCCATTGTCCCTTCTGCACTGCCAAGGCCACCGCTAAACGTGTCCCCAGGTGTCACAGCCACACATTTCTCCCCTCAGCTGCCCCTCACGGGTGCCATTTCCCCCATCCCCCAGACAGGGTCCACTCCCTCATGGGCTCCGTCTCCCGCCTCAGCTGCCCCTCCGACCCAACCGGAGACATTTCCTGCTCTCCCACCCCTCACGGACACCGTTCTCCCCTCAGGCATCCCCTGTGTGCCATTCCTTCCCCCTCATCCCCGCCATGGGCTGCATCCTTCCCCTCACATTCCCGTTCCCCTCATCGCCCCCTCACGGCCATTCACCCGCCCTTCGCGCCTCTGAAAGTTCCCGCCACACGCCGCCGCCTACAACTCCCGTCATGCTCCGCCGCCGCCGCCTACAACTCCCGTCATGCTCCGCCGCCTACAACTCCCTTCCCATCCCGCGACTCCGCCGCCGCTGCCTACAACTCCCATCACGCCCCGCGCGCAGCGCCGCTCCCCCTTCCCCTCACGTGATCGGCGGCCGCGCGCTGGGTGCGGGAGCACCCCCGGTCTCCCCAAGTTCCCCCCTCCCGCAAAATTTGGGGATCCCCCCTCCCGACCCCCCCCGAGCCATGGAGGAGGTGGACAAGATCCTGATCCACTCCCTGCGCCAGGCGGGGACGTGAGTGCGGCGAGATTTGGGTGGGGGGAGCCCGACCTGCGGGGATTGGGGGGGTTCGGGATGGGGGATCTGGGGGGGACACTAAGGAATTTGGGGAGTCTGAGAGGGGGAGGCTGTGGAAGGGCGGAGGGACACCCCCGTGGAGGTTTTTTTTTGGGGGGGTGGTCCCTGGGGGAACCTCCTGAATTGTGGAGCCTGATCGGATATTTGGGGGTCCCAGGGGGCGGTCACGGGGCAGACCCTGAGGACTTTTGAGGGGGCAATTTTGGGGGGGCGGGGGGATCAGTTTTGGGGAGTCTGGGGGAAGACAGACGATGGGAGGAGGGGATCACCCCAAAGATTCGGGTTATGCGAGTGCTGTACCCCGCAGGGAGGGTGTCAGGGTTTGGGGATGCTCAGGGGGGTCTCCACGGCCGTGCCCCGCAGGGAGGGGAGGGGGTTTCAGAGTTTGGGGGTGCTCGGGGGGGGTCCCCACGGCCGTGTTACCCCCCTCCAGGGCGGTGCCCCCCGAGGTGCAGAGCGTGCGGGACCTGACCCCCGAGCTGGTGGTGGAGGCGGCCGTGCGGTGCCTCCGTGCCGTGCGCCCGGCCCTGGGAGCCCCCCTGAGCCCCCTGCTGCCCCCCGGCATCTCCGCGCGCTTCCGCCTCGCCTCCGACCTGGCCGCGGCCTGCCAGGTACCCCAAAAACCCTGAGACACCCCAAAAATAGGGGAGGGGGTCCTCTTCACCTCACTGCTCTCCCCCGGGAGCAGTGATTTGGGGAGGGGGCGGAATTTGTGGTACCGAACCCCCTCCCCACGAGCCACCAAATCCTCGCCCCCCCCCACACCCCGACAATTTTGGGGTGTCCTCAATGCCTCGCCTTCCCGCAGGAGCTGGGATTTGGGGGTGACGTGGGGTACCAGACGTTCCTGTACAGCTCCGAGCACGACACCCGGCGCCTGCTCCTCTTCCTCGTGGAGAAGCTGCCGCGGGACGAGGGCGAGCGCGGCGCCGAGACCCCCGGTACGGACCTGGAGGAGGGGTCTGGTGAGACTTTTGGGGAGCCCCGGGGTTGATTTTGGGGGTGTCTGACCCCCCCCGCGGTTGTTCCCCCCTCCTCTGCAGGGAAATCGGGGGCGCTGCTCCGAGCCATCGGCGCCCGGATCCGGGAGCAGCTGGGGACCCCCTGGGTGCCCCCCGTGTGCCGCACGCCCCGGCTGCAGCGGCTGCAGGTGAACCTGGGGGTGGGGGTCCGGCACCCCCTGAGCCGGGGGAGGCTCCCCTCTTAATTTGGGGGTGCCATTTGCTCATTAATTAATTTTTCCTAGGGCACAAGTCACCTCCACCCTTTCGCTACCTGTCCCTTGGTCCTGCCCCAAAGCGGGGGATCCCCAGGTAAGAGGTGGGGGGGGATTTTGGGGTGCTGCTCCAAATTTGGGGACCTCCCTATGAAATTTGGGGGTGTCACCCGAAGGGTTTGCTGTGCCCCACAGGAAAAGGGGGTGTCGGGATTTTTGGGAAGTTGGGGGGGGGGGGTGTTTCTGCTCACCCCTCTCCGTCCTCGCAGAAGTACAGGAATATTTTGGGGGGGCCGCCCCCCCGGTGCCGGCGCAGCCCCCCGTTTCCTCGCAGACCCCCCCAGCCCTGCTGGAGACCCACGCTGCCCAGCTCAGCGCCCGCCACGACTGGGAGGCCGAGTGGGGGGGTCCCGGCCTGGCCTCCCGCTTGCCCCCCCAGGTGAGACCCCCGGGGCTCTGAGGGGCTCTCCAGGACCCTTTTCTTTCACTCCCAGGAATTTGAGGGAGGAGTGGGGGGGGATCCCCTCTGGAGGATGAGGGGGTTTTTGGGGGTCCCTACAGCTCTGACCCCCCCCCACCACCCCCATTTCTCTCCCCCTCCCAGGAATACCTGGAGCGAAAGCGGCTGCGGGCGCGGCTGCGGGCGCTGGAGCCCCTGCGCCAGGCGTGCCCCCCCCACCCCCAGGGACCCACCCCGGGGCCCCCCCTGGACCCTGCCTGGCTCCAGGAGGCTTTTGGGGCTGGGGGCGCCGGGGGGGCTCTGCCGAAGGGGTCCCGCTTCACCCGCACCCAGCACCTGACCCACCAACAGGTGGGGAGGGGGAGGGATGGGGGGTGTTTTTGGGGGGGTGGGGGTTGGATTTGGGGGGTTTTTGGGGGGTGGGGGTTGGGTTTTGGGGGGTCTGGAGGTTGTTTTGGAGGAGCTGGGGTTTGGTTTTTGGGGCTGGGGTTTGGATTTGGGGGGTCTGGGGGTTGTTTTGGAGGAGCTGTAGGAGCTGGGGTTTGGTTTTTGGGGCTGGGGGTTGGATTTGGGGGGTCTGGGGGTTGTTTTGGAGGAGCTGGGGTTTGGTTTTTGGGGCTGGAGGTTGGATTTGGGGGGTCTGGGGGTTTTTGGGGGGCTAGGGGTTGGACTTGGGGGGTCTGGAGGTTGTTTTGGAGGAGCTGGGGTTTGGTTTTTGGGGCTGGGGGTTGGATTTGGGGGGTCTGGAGGTTGTTTTGGAGGAGCTGTAGGAGCTGGGGTTTGGTTTTTGTGGGCTGGGGGTTGGTTTTTGGAGGGTCTGGGCGTTGTTTTATAATGAGTTGGGGGTTGTTTTGGTGCGTCTGTGGGTTTTTGGGGGGGCTGTGGGTTGGTTTTGGGGTGTTGGGAGCCTACTGGAGGAGTGAATGTTGTGTTGGGGAGACTGAGGGTTGGATTTGGGGTGCTGTAGGTTGTTTTGGGGGTGCTGGGGGCTGGATTTGGGGGGCTGGAGGTTGGATTTGGAGTGCTGTAGGTTGTTTTGGGGGTGCTGGGGGCTGGATTTGGGGGGGCTGTGGGTTGGTTCGACCCCTCCCCAGGCTCTGACCCGCTCCGGGGTCTCATCCCCAGGACCCCCAAGTGCTGCTGCAGCAGATGCAGGCGGCTGCCGAGACCCTGCAGCCCCCCAAGGGCCCCGAGGAGGTGAGAGGGAGGTGTCGGGACCCCCACGGCTCTGGGTGGTCACTCTGAGCCCCCCATGGCTCTGGGTGGTCACTCCGAGCCCCCCCACGGCTCTGGGTGGTCACTCCGAGCCCCCCACGGCTCTGGGTGGTCACTCCAGGACCCCCACGGCTCTGGGTGGTCACTCTGAGCCCCCCATGGCTCTGGGTGGTCACTCTGAGCCCCCCACGGCTCTGGGTGGTCACTCCAGGACCCCCACGGCTCTGGGTGGTCACTCTGAGCCCCCCCACAGCTATGGGTGGTCACTCTGAGCCCCCCATGGCTCTGGGTGGTCACTCTGAGCCCCCCACGGCTCTGGGTGGTCACTCTGAGCCCCCCACGGCTCTGGGTGGTCACTCCGAGCCCCCCACGGCTCTGGGTGGTCACTCTGAGCCCCCCACGGCTCTGGGTGGTCACTCTGAGCCCCCCACGGCTCTGGGTGGTCACTCCGAGCCCCCCACAGCCGCGTTTGTCCCCCCAGGACCCCGGGTCACGCCAGGCCAGCGAAGAGGCCGCGCTGGAGGAGACCCTGGCCCGGCTGGAGGCTGAAATCGAGGGGTGCAGGGGGGAGATCCGAGCGGCCCAGCTCAGCCTCACCCAGGTGGCTGCTGTGGGGGGCACAGGGAGGTTTTTGGGGTGCTCTGACTGATCCTTCATGCCCAAGCAGTGTGCTTGGGGGTCACAAGGGTTTTTGGGGTGCTCTGACTGATCCTCCATGCCCAAGCAGTGTGCTTGGGGGTCACAGGGGGTTTTTGGGGTGCCCTGACTGATCCTCCATGCCCAGGCAGTGTGCTTGGGGGTCACAAGGGTTTTTGGGGTGCCTTGACTGACCCTCCATGCCCAGGCAGTGGGGTTGGGGTTCACAGGGGGGTTTTTGGGGTGCCCTGACTGATCCTCCATGCCCAGGCAGTGTGCTTGGGGGTCACACGGGGTTTTAGGGTGCCCTGACTGACCCTTCATGCCCATTCAGGGAGGCTCAGGGGGGGCACAGGGGGTTTTTTGGGGTGCCCTCACTGACCCTCCATGCCCATGCATGAGGGCACAGGGGGGTTTTTGGGGTGCTCTGACCAATGCCCCCATGCCCAGGCAGTGCATTTGGGGGGCACAGGGTGGTTTTTGGGGTGCTCTGACTTACCCTCCACGCCCATTCAGGGAGGCTCTATGGGGGCACAGGGGGGGTTTTTGGGGTGCCTTGACTGACCCTCCATGCCCAGGCAGTGCGTTTGGGGGTCACAAGGGTTTTTGGGGTGCCCTGACTGACCCTCCATGCCCAGGCAGTGGGGTTGGGGGTCACAAGGGTTTTTGGGGTGCCCTGACTGACCCTCCATGCCCACGCATGAGGGCACAGGGGGGTTTTGGGGTGCCCTGACCAATGCCCCCATGCCTAGACTGTGGTTGGAGGGGCACAGGGGGTTTTAGGGTGCCCTGACTGACCCTCCATGCCCAGGCAGTGGGGTTGGGGTTCACAGGGGGGTTTTTGGGGTGCTCTGATGACTCCCCTGTGCCCAGCCAGTGTGTTTGGGGGTCACACGGGGTTTTAGGGTGCCCTGACTTACCCTCCATGCCCATTCAGGGAGGCTCAGGGGGGTTTTTGGGGTGCCCTGACTGATCCTCCATGCCCATGCATGGGGGCACAGGGGGGTTTTTGGGGTGCCCTCACTGACCCTCCATGCCCAAGCAGTGTAGCTGGGGGGCACAGGGGGGTTTTGGGGTGCCCTGACCAATGCCCCCATGCCCAGGCAGTGCATTTGGGGGGCACAGGGGGGGTTTTGGGGTGCTCTGACTTACCCTCCACGCCCATTCAGGGAGGCTCTATGGGGGCACAGGGGGGTTTTTGGGGTGCCTTGACTGACCCTCCATGCCCAGGCAGTGCGTTTGGGGGTCACAAGGGTTTTTGGGGTGCCCAGGCGGAGGCCGAGGTGCGGCAGTGCCGGGGGGCTCTGGGGGGGCGCGAGGACGCCCTGAGGGTCAAGGCCAGGGCCGTGGAGCTGCTCCCGGACGCTCAGAACAACATGGCCAAGCTGCAGGTGAGGGGCTGGAATTTGGGGGGTCCCAGCAGGTGTGGGGAAGGGTTTGGGGGGGGCTGGAATTTGGGGGGTCCCAGCAGGTGTGGGGAAGGGTTTGGGGGGGCTGGAATTTGGGGGGTCCCAGCAGGTGTGGGGAAGGGTTTGGGGGGGCTGGAATTTGGGGGGTCCCAGCAGGTGTGGGGAAGGGTTTGGGGGGGGCTGGAATTTGGGGTCCCAATGTGGGGCAGGTGAAGGAGGGTGGTTTTGGGGAGTGGGGGTGGTTTGGGGGGGCTGGGAAGGCAGTTTGGGGGGGGGGGTTGGGGGGCATTTGGGGGGGGCTCAGTGGTTTGGGGGGGGTCAATCCAGGGAATGTCAGCAGTGTGGGGGGGGTGTGTCAGGAGTTTGGGGGGTCAGGTCAGGGGGGTTTGGACTGTTTGGGGGTGCATTTCAGGGGGTGTCAGGGGTTTGGGGGGGTCAGCCTGGGGGGCTCAGCAATTCGGGGGGCTCAGCAGTTTGGAAGATCAGCCCGAGGCGGGTCAGAGATTTGGGGGGCTCAGCCCAAGGGCTCAGCAGTTTGGGGGCTCAGTTTGGAGACTCAGCAGTTTTGGGGGATCAGTCCAGGAGGCTCAGCAGTTTGGGGGGGTCAGCAGTTTTGGGGAGCTCAGCCCAGGGGGCTCAGCAGTTTTGGGGGGACTCAGCAGTTTTGGGGGGCTCAGCCCCAGGGGGCTCAGTGATACGGGGGGCTCAGCCCAGGGGTCTCACTGGTTTGAGGGGTCAGTCTGGGGGGCTCAGCCTGGGGAGCTCAGCAGTTTTGGGGGGCTCAGCCTGGGGGGCTCAGCAGTTCTGGGGGTCTCAGCCCCAGGGGGCTCAGTGATATGGGAGGCTCAGCCCAGGGGTCTCACTGGTTTGAGGGGTCAGTCTGAGGAGCTCAGCCCAGGGGCTCAGCAGTTTTGGGGGGGCTCAGCAGTTTTGGGGGGGCTCAGCCCGGGGGGCTCAGCAGTTTGGGGGGCTCAGCCTGGGGGGCTCAGCAGTTTTGGGGGGCTCAGCCCCAGGGGGCTCAGTGATATGGGGGGCTCAGCCCAGGGGTCTCACTGGTTTGAGGGGTCAGTCTGGGGAGCTCAGCCCGAGGAGCTCAGCAGTTTTGGGAGGGCTCAGCAGTTTTGGGGGAGCTCAGCAGTTTTGGGGGCTCAGCCCGGGGGGCTCAGCCCCAGGGGGCTTAGTGATATGGGAGGCTCAGCCCAGGGGTCTCACTGGTTTGAGGGGTCAGTCTGGGGAGCTCAGCCCGAGGAGCTCAGCAGTTTTGGGGAGGCTCAGCAGTTTTGGGGGGCTCAGCCCGGGGGGCTCACCGCTTTGGGGGTCCCTGGCACTGCCCGCAGCTGGTGGTGGAGTCCAGCAGCCGCCGCATCGTCAGCCTGGCCGGGCAGTGGGAGCGGCACCGCGGGCCCCTCCTGGCCGAGTACCGGCAGCTCCGCGCCCTGCGCGACTCCGCACAGGTAACGGGGCCTTGCCCGGGGGTCTGGGGTCCCTGGGGGTCTGCAATTGCCTTTCCAGCAGGTTTGGGGTGCCCACAGTCTCAAATGGGGGGCCTGGGGTTCTTTCTCTTTGGGTTTGGGAGGATCTCGGGTTCTTTCCCAGTGGATTTGGGGTCCCCAGGTGCTTCCCTGGTCTGTTCAGGGGTCTCCAGATAATTTTGGGGGGTCCCCAGGTACCTCCCTGATGGGATTGGGGGTCCCTAGGTCCCTCTCTGATGGGTTTTGGGGTCCCTGGGGGTCTGGAATTGCCTTTCCAGCAGGTTTGGGGTGCCCACAGTCTCAAATCGGGGTCCTGGGGTTCTTTCTCTTTGGGTTTGGGAGGATCTCGGGTTCTTCCCCAGTGGATTTGGGATCCCCAGGTGCTTCCCTGGTTGGTTTTGGGGTTCCTGGGGTCCCTTCCCCATGGATTTGGGGGTCCCCAGGTCCCTCCCTCATGGGTTTGGGGTCCCTGGGGTCTGGAATTGCCTTTCCAGCAGGTTTGGGGTGCCCACAGTCTCAAATGGGGGGCCTGGGGTTCTTTCTCTTTGGGTTTGGGAGGATCTCGGGTTCTTCCCCGGTGGATTTGGGATCCCCACGTGCTTCCCTGGTTGGTTTTGGGGTTCCTGGGGTCCCTTCCCCATGGATTTAGGGGTCCCCAGGTCTCTCTCTGATGGGTTTTGGGGTCCCTGGGGGTCTGGAATTGCCTTTCTAGGAGGTTTGGGGTGCCCATGTTCTCAAATGGGGGTCGTGGGATTCCTTCCCTGTGGGTTTGGGGGTGTCTCGGGTTCTTCCCCAGTGGATTTGGGGATCCCCAGGCCCCTCCCTGGTTGGTTTTGGGGACCCTGAGGCCTCTGAGGTCCCTTTGTAGTGGGTTTGGGGTGCCCAAAGTCCCCAAAGTAGGGTTTGGGGGTTCCTGGGGTCCCTTCCCCATGGGTTTGGGGGTTTCCATGTCCCTCCCAAGCAAGATTCTGGGATCCCTGGGGTCTCTGAGGTCTCGGCAGGTTTGGGGGTGCCCAGTTTTCCCCAAGAGTGGGGTGCCTGCAGTGCATTCCCTGTGGGTTTTGGGGTCCCCAGGTCTCCTTGGTAGATTTTAGGGTTCCTCAGGGTTTTGGAGTCTGTTCCCAGGAGGTTTTGGGGTCCCTGGAATCCATCCTCTGTGGCCTTTGGGCTCCCCACATCTTTTCCCTGGTCTGTTTCGGACTCCCCCTTCCTGATGCTTTTGGGGCCCTGCTGGGGATTCTGGGGTCACCAATTCCTCCTCCTGGTTGGGTTTGGGGGTTCCCCGGACCGGGGGTGACTTTGGGGATCCCCCTCAGCGAGAGTCGTCGCGGCGCCTGGCGGAGACGCGGGCGCTGCTCCAGCGCAGCCGCGCGGCCGCCGAGGAGGCGCGGAGGAAAGAGAGCCTGCACGCCCAGCTGGTGGGACTGGGGGCACTGGGGGGGGCTTGAGGGGTTTGGGGGGGCTCAGGGGTCACTGGGGGGGCCCTTGAGGGGTTTTGGGGGGGCTCAGGGGTCACTGGGGGGGCCCTTGAGGGGTTTTGGGGGGGCTCAGGGGAGTTTGGGAGTCACTGGAGGGGCCCTTGAGGGGTTTTGGGGGGGCTCAGGGATCACTGGGGGGGCCCTTGAGGGGTTTGGGGGGGCTCAGGGGAGTTTGGGAGTCACTGGGGGGTCACTGGGGGGGCCCTTGAGGGGTTTGGGGGGGCTCAGGGGAGTTTGGGAGTCACTGGGGGGTCACTGGGGGGGCCCTTGAGGGGTTTGGGGGGGCTCAGGGGAGTTTGGGAGTCACTGGGGGGTCACTGGGGGGGCCCTTGAGGGGTTTGGGGGGGCTCAGGGGAGTTTGGGAGTCACTGGGGGGTCACTGGGGGGGCCTTGAGGGGTTTTGGGGGGGCTCAGGGATCACTGGGGGGGCCCTTGAGGGGTTTTGGGGGTGCTCAGGGGTTCACTGGGGAGGTTTGGGGGGGGTCACTGGGGGGCCCTTGAGGGGTTTTGGGGGGCTCGGGGATGTTTTGGGGGGCTCAGGGAGGTTTCAGGGTGCCCAGGGGTGCTCAGGGAAGTTTCAGGGTCCTCGGGGGATTTTTGGGGGGCTTGGGGAGGTTTCAGGGTGCCCAGGGGTGCCCGTGGGAGGTTTCAGGGTGCCCAGGGCTGCTCGGGAAGGTTTGGAGGTGCCCGTGGGAGTTTGGGGGGGCTCAGGGATGTTTCGGGGTGCCTGTGGGAGTTTTGGGGGGCTCGG
Organism: Hirundo rustica; assembly: GCF_015227805.2. Lineage (NCBI taxonomy): Eukaryota > Metazoa > Chordata > Aves > Passeriformes > Hirundinidae > Hirundo > Hirundo rustica. The sequence goes on from NC_080708.1 coordinate 83,477, forward strand.
GGAGGTTTGGGGTGCCCGTGGGAGGTTTTGGGGTGCCCAGGGGTGCTCGGGAAGGTTTGGAGGTGCCCGTGGGAGTTTGGGGTGGCTCAGGGAGGTTTCAGGGTGCCCGTGGGAGTTTTGGGGGGCTCGGGGGTGCCCGTGGGAGGTTTTGGGGGGCTCAGGGAGGTTTCGGGGTGCCCAGGGGTGCTCGGGGATGTTTTGGGGTGCCCGTGGGAGGTTTTGGGGTGCCCAGGGCTGCTTGGGAAGGTTTGGAGGTACCCGTGGGAGTTTTGGGGGGCTCAGGGATGTTTAGGGGTGCCTGTGGGAGTTTTGGGGGCCTCAGGGATGTTGCGGGGTGCCCGTGGGAGTTTGGGGTGGCTCAGGGAGGTGTCGGGGTGCCCGTGGGAGTTTTGGGGTGCCCAGGGCTGCTCGGGAAGGTTTTGGGGTGCCCGTGGGAGTTTTGCGGGGCTCGGGGAGGTTTCAGGGTGCCCAGGGGTGCTCGGGAAGGTTTTGGGGTGCCCGTGGGAGTTTTGCGGGGCTCGGGGAGGTTTCAGGGTGCCCAGGGGTGCTCGGGGATGTTTCGGGGTGCCCGTGGGAGGTTTTGGGGTGCCCCGCTGACCGCTGCCCGCAGGTGGCCGAGCTGGAGGCGCTGCCCCGCGACGTTTCCCGCGCCGTTTACACCCAGCGCATCCTGGAGATCGTGGGCAACATCCGCAAGCAGAAGGAGGAGATCGGGAAGGTGGGGGGGAGGATTTTGGGGGTGTTCTGACGGTTTGTGGGGGACCCCTAAATTTTGTGGGGGGTCAAGGGGAGAATTTTGGGGTCCCTCAAGCAGCTTAAAGTGGTTTGGGGGTGGCTTTGGGGTGTTTGGGCCTATTTGAGGTTTTGGGGATGGCTTTGGGGTGTTTGGGCCTATTTGAGGTTTTGGGGAGGAGCTGGGGGGGAAATTGTGGGGGGCTGCTTGCACCCCCAAACTGGGGAGGGGGTTTTTTGGGGGGGGGGCCTGACCCCCTCCTCGGGGATCCCCCCAAGATCCTGGAGGACACACGGGCGCTGCAGAAGGAGATCAACGCCCTGGTGGGGAAACTGGAGAGAACCTTCAGCGTCACCGACGAGCTGCTCTTCAAGGTGGGGGGGCCCTGGGCCAGCCTGGGGGGGCACCCCGGGGTGTGGGGACCCCCCAAAAGCGGGGGTCACACGCTGGGATTTTTGAGGGGGTGTCTGGGGGGAGAGGTGCATTCGGTGGCACCTTTGGTATGGGATGTTCATAAAGGGATGAGGGGCTGGGAGCACCCCAAAAATTGTCACGTGTGCCCCCCCCCCAAAACGTCCCTGTGCCCCCCGCTAAAGCGTCACATGCCCCCCAAAATGTCTCTGTGCCCCCCCAAACTGCTCCCCAGGACGCCAAGCGGGATGAGGTGGTGAGAAAAGCCTACAAGTACCTGGCGGCTCTCCACGAGGTAACGGGGTTTGGGGGGGTCGCTGAGGGAAAAAGGGGGGGACTGGAATTTGGGGGGTGGGTCCCTAAAAATCCCTTTTTTTTGGATGTTTTTTTCCCCCCCACCTCCATCCCAGAACTGTGCCCAGCTGATCCGGACCATCGAGGACACGGGGACCATCCAGAGGGAGATCAGGGACCTGGAGGAGCAGGTGAGGTTTGGGGGGGCACAAGATGAATTTTTTGGGGGGGCAGGATGAATTTTTTTGGGAGGTGCAGGATGGATTTTAGGGGGTGGAATAGATTCCTGGTCCCTCTGGGGACTCCCCCTCAAAAAATCTATCGGGGTATTGATCTCTCATACATATTTTTGTGCCCTTTCCAATCTTTTTCCTCCTGATTTTTACCCCAATTTTTACCCCCCCGTTTTGTCCCCCCCCTTAATTTTTCACCCCCATCTTGTGCCCCCCACCCAGATCGAGGGGGAGACGAGCGCCAAGCTCCCGGCCAGCCTGGAGCGGATCCTCAGCGACTGCCGGGCGCTGCGCGAGGAGAACGCGCTGCTGGCCGCTCGCGCCCGCCACGCCTGACCCCAAAACCTGGGGTCTGCACCCCAAAAAACCCCCCCCCTCGTACACAGCAGGGTGTGTGGGGGGGGGTCCCCGTGTACCCCCCTCCTCCTCAAAATCCACCCGCAGCAGGAAGGGGAGAACGGTTCTTTTATGGTGTCAATAAATCCCGGCGCAGCAGTTTTGGGGGTGTCGCGTTCCTCTTGGGATTTTGGGGGGGTGTTTTTGGGGTGGTTTTTTTTTGGGGGGTTCCCCCCTCAACTCCGAGGGGGCATAAAGTACTTGAGGTCACAGTCCCTGCGGAGGTTAGAGGAGCACGCATGGGGTTATCGGGGTGGTTTGGGGCGTGGGGGTTATGCGCACACACACACACCCCCCCTGGTGTTTTTTGGGGTGCCCGGGGGTGTTTTGGGGGTACCTGGGGTAACGCTGGCCCCGTTTGCGCCGGAACTCGGCCTCGTCCACGGTCCAGACGGCGCCGCGCGCGGCCTCCACCCGCACGAAGCACTTGTGCAGGCTCAGGTTGTGGCGCACGGCGTTCTGGGGACACACGCACCCCAAAATCGGCGCGGGACCCCCGGATCGAGGGGCTGGACAACACCCCCTCACGTTCCCTGAGGGATTTTGGGGGGGTTCTGGGCAGGGTTTAGGGGTTTGGAACATGTTGGGGGGGGTCTCTGAGTTGTTGTGGGTAGGGTTGGAGAGGTGCTGGGAGAATTTGAGGAGGGGGTCCAGGGTGGAATTGGGGTCCCAGAGGGCAGGTTTGGGGGTCCCACCTGTGGAGTGGTGACATTTTAGGGTGCCGGAGGGGTTGGGGTGTCCCCAGTGGTGGTGATGGAATTGGGGGACTCCAAAATGGGGGTGCAGAGGGGGGGTCAGAGGTGTCCCAGGAGTCCCAGGGATGTTTGGGGGGGTCCTGGGGGGGGGATCCCAGGACAGCTTTTGGGGTGTGGGGGATGCCGGGGATGTTTGTGGGTTCTGGGGACAATTGGGGGGTCCTGGGGGCACGTTTGAGCAGGGAGTGGGGGCTGTTTTGGGGTCCCAAGGTGTGTTCTGGGGTCCTGGGAGGGTTCCTGGGGTGTGTTTGGTGGGTCCCAGGGTGTGTTTGGGGTCCCGGGGGGTTCCGAGGGTTGTTGTTCAGGGGTCCTGGGGGGTGTTTAGGGTTTTGGGGGTGTTGTTTCAGGGTCCCCGAGGGTTCCCAGGCTGTGTTTGGGGGGTCCCAGGGTGTATTTGGGGGTCCCGGGGTTATTGTTTCACTGGTCCCAGGGGGTGTTTAGGGGTCCCAGCATTGTTGTTTGGGGTCCCGGGGTTGTTTCAGGGGTCCCGAAGGGTGTTTAGGGGTCCCAGGGTTGTTGTTTGGGGGTCCCGGCGGGTATTTAGGGGTCCTGGGGCTGTTGTTTTGGAGGTCCCGGGGGGTGTTTAGGGGTGCCAGGGTTGTTGTTTGGGGGTCCCGGGGGGTGTTTAGGGGTCCTGGGGCTGTTGTTTTGGAGGTCCCGGGGGGTGTTTAGGGGTGCCAGGGTTGTTGTTTGGGGGTCCCAGGGTTGTTGTTTGGGGGTTCCGGGGGGTGTTTAGTGGTCCCAGTGTTGTTGTTTGGGGGTCCCAGGGTTGTTGTTTGGAGGTCCCGGGGGGTGTTTAGGGGTGCCAGGGTTGTTGTTTGGGGGTTCCGGGGGGTGTTTGGGGGTTCCAGGGTTGTTGTTTGGGGGTTCCGGGGGGTGTTCAGGGGTCCTGGGGCTGTTGTTTTGAAGGTCCCGCGGGGTGTTTAGGGGTCCCAGGGTTGTTGTTTGGGGGTCCCAGGGTTGTTGTTTGGGGTCCCGGGGTTGTTTCAGGGGTCCCAGGGGGTGTTTAGGGGTCCCAGGGTTGTTGTTTGGGGGGTCCCAGTGGGTGTTGGGGGTCCCAGGGTTGTTGTTTGGGGGTCCCGGTGGGTGTTTGCGGGTCCCAGGGTTGTTGTTTGGGGGTCCCAGTGGGTGTTGGGGGTCCCAGGGTTGTTGTTTGGGGGTCCCAGTGGGTGTTGGGGGTCCCAGGGTTGTTGTTTGGGGGTCCCGGTGGGTGTTTAGGGGTCCCAGGGTTGTTGTTTGGGGGTCCCGGGGGGTGTTTGGGGGTCCCAGGGTTGTTGTTTGGGGGTCCCGGGGGGTCCCCACCTTCCAGGTGCGGGTGTTGTGCCGGAAGAAGCCGAACCTGCGGCTGAACCAGTGGTAAATCTCCGCCAGGGGGCGCTGCCGCTGCGGGGACTCCAGGATGGCCTGGGGGGGGGCGGGGGGGGGGGGGGGGGTGGGGGCGGGGACATTTGGGGGACATTGGGGACATTTGGGGGACATTGGGGGACATGAAGGACGTTGGGGACACTGGGGGATATTGGGGGACATTGGGGACATTTGGGGGACATTGGGGACATGGAGGACATTGGGGACACTAGGGGATATGGGGGACACTGGGGGACATTGGGGACATTTGGGGGACATTGGGGACATTTGGGGACATGGAGGATTTTGGGGACACTAGGGGATATGGGGGACATTGGGGACATTTGGGGGACATTGGGGACACTAGGGGATATGGGGGACACTGGGGGACATTGGGGACATTTGGAGGACACTGGTGGGCATGGGGGGACATTGGGGACATTTGGGGACATGGAGAATGTTGGGGACACTGGGGACATGGACGATGTTGGGGACACTGTGGGATATTGGGGGACATTGGGGACATGGAGGATGTTGGGGACACTGGGATATTGGGGGACATTGGGGACATGGAGGATGTTGGGGACACTGGGGACATTGGGGGACATTGGGGACATTGGGGACATGGAGGATGTTGGGGACACTGGGGACATTGGGGGACATTGGGGGATGTTGGGGACATGGAGGGACGTTGGGGACATTGGGGGGATACAGGAGGACATGGCACACTGGGCGTGAGGTGACACAGGTGACATTGGGGGCATTGTGGGGGGGGCGGAAGAGGGTTGGGGACCAACTTTTGGGGGGTCTTTGGGGACAGTTTAGGATGGTTTAGGGGGGGCAGCAGGTGGGGACACTTTGGGGGTGCTCAGGGGAGGATCCAGGGTGCAAGGACACACGTGGGGCACGGCGGCTTTGGGGACATTGTGAGGTCACCTGTGGGGGGGCACAGGGTGGGGACAGTTTTGGGGGGACTTTGGAGGGCAGGGATGGGGGGTTTTGGGGGGCACTGACCCAGCGGATGAGCGTGGCGTAGGTGTAGGGGGGCCGCGCGGTGCTGAGCCGGTAATACTCCAGTTCTGGGGGGGGGGGGCCAGGGTGGGGTCAGCCGGACCCAGCCCCCCCCTAGGTAATTTAGGGGGACACCCCCACACCCCCAAACCCGGTGCTCACCTGGGTAGAGCCCCCCACGCTCCCAGGGGTGCCCAGGGGCGGGCAGCATCATCTCGGGGTCCCCCTCTGCCTCGGGGGTGGCTGCGGGACCCCAAATTGGGGGGAGCCCGGCCTGGCTCTTCCCGGGGGGGCCCTGCAGGGAGGGGGGGGCGCGCAGGTGAGGGGCTGGCACCGCTCTGAGGGGGCCCAGACCCCCCCGCACCCCGTTTTTGGGGTGCGTTCTCCCCCCTTACCGTGCTGGGGGGGGCCCCTCCGGAGGAGCTGCGCCTGCAGCAGCCCCAGGCGGTGCCGCTCGCGGGCCAGCTGCGGGGGGGGGGGACAGATTTTGGGGGGTCACACAGGGGGTCTGGGGGATGTAGGGGGGCACAGGGGGTTGTTGGGGGAGCACAGGTTTTGGGGTGGTTCTAGATCTGAGGGGGACAGGAGTGGCACAGGTTTGGGGGAGGATTTTTATTGGGGGTGGGGTCCCGGGACACTTGGGGGGCGGGCAGGTGTCAGGGTAGGACTGGAGGGTCCCAGGGGAGATTTTTGGGGGTCTCCTCACCTGCTGCTCCAGCTCCTGGATCCTCTCCAGCTGCCGCAGGCACTGAGCCACCTCCCCTGGCTCACGGCGGGGGGGCCTGGGGGTGATTTTTGGGGGGTGAGGGGTGAGGACAGGGGTGTGGGATCCCCCCCAGATCCCCCCCAAGATCCCCCCCCTCACCTGGGGGCCTGTGCAGCGCCGGGGGGCGGCGGGTCGCTGCCGGCGGGGTCGGGGTCTCTGTCGCGGCCGGGGGGGTCTTTGTGGCCCCATTCGAAACCAGGGAGACCTGGAGGAGTTTTTTTGGGGAGGGGGGGGGGGTTCCCAAAAAGAAGGACACCCCCCCAAAGAGGGGAAGGGCAGGTCTGAGGGTGGCGGGGGTCTCACCGTGCGCCGGGGGCAGCCGGGTTCGCATCACCAACACCCCGGGGTGCTGCACGTGCAGGAGAGGGGGGCACGACCCCCCCTCGGGCGGCACCTGTGTGTTTGGGTGGGGGGCAGCAGGAGGTGAACCCCCCCCAATCTTGACACACCTCAACCCCCCCCAGGCCCCCCAAAATCGGTGACCCCCGCACCTGTGTGCGCCGAGGGACCCCCCCGTCCGCGCGGGTCAGAACCGTGGGTCGCTCCTGGGGGCTGGGGGGGGGGGGGCGGTGGCTGGCGGGGGGGGGGGGGGGGTGGAAGGGGTGAGACCCCACCCCAGACCCTCCCGCTGCCCCCCACCCCACCCCTGAGCGTGTGACACACGCGTGTACCGGGCCTGGACACGTGTCCCCTGCGGGTCCTGCGTCACCGCCAGTCCCGGAATCTGCGCACGCGGGGGATCGTGGCCCCCCCCCGCCCCCCAGCCTGTCATGGCCCAGTTACCCCCTCCCAGTACCTCCCAGTACCTCCCAGTATGGGGTGAGCCCACTCCCAGTCCCACCGGCACTCCTCATCCCATCCATCATCATGCTGTTGAGCTCCCAGTCTGTCCCAGTCCATCCCAGTCCCTCCCATTGCCATCCCTGTAAGCGCCGAGTCATTTCCAGTTTCCCCCAGTGTTTTCCAGTATCCCCAGTAAGCCCCAGTCCCTCCCAGCACCCCTCCAGCCTCTCCCTCCCAGTCCTTCCCAGTGCTCCCAGCGTCTCCCCAGTCCATCCCAGTGCGTTCCCAGCCCACCCCAATCCACCCTCGTTACCCTCCCACTCCTTCCCAGTTTCCCCCAGAACTTTCCAGCACTCCCCAGTCCCCCAGTGCCATCCCAGTCCCAGTCCCAGTCCCACCAAAACCCTCCCAGCCTCCGCATTTTCCCAACCCAGCGCTCCTCCAGCCCCTCCCGACACTCCCCAGTCCATCCCAGTCCCCACCCCAGTGCTCCCAGTCGCTCCAGAGCCCTCCCAGTCCCACCCAGCACCACGCCAGTGCCCTCCAGCGTGCTCCCAGTGCCTCCCAGTGGCTCCCAGTGCCCCCAGCTCACGAGTCCCGGGCGCCCGCCATGGCTCTGGGCGACACCGGGCGCTTCCACCTCCGATTTATAGACGGGAAACCACAGCCCTGAGTCACGGCGGGGGCGGGGGGCCGGCATGGGCCCCCCCCCCAGACCCAAACAGGTGCCCTAAGACAGCCGGGACAGACACCCCAAAAGGCAGAGAAATGCCCCAAAACGGCAGAGAAATGCCCCGAAATGCGTGGGACGAAGCGGCTCCAAAAGCGAAGAAACGGCGCAAATTGGGAGGGCGGCCATCATGGTAAGACACCCCAAAATTCAAGGAAACGCCCCTAAAAGACCAGAGAGAAACGCCCCAAATTGGCCAGAAATATTGGGAAATGCCTCGAAACAGTTTGGGCAGAGACACCCTGAAACAACAAGGGAGAAACTCCTCAAAAGCAGCAGAAATGCCCCGAAAACGGTGACAGCTGAATTGGCTGGGCAGAGACACCCCAAAATGCAGAGAAATGCCCCCAAACGATGAGGCTCAGACACCCCAAACCGGCCAGACTGAGGTGCCCCAAAATCCCAAAAAATGCCCCAAAACAACAGAGTAGGAACGGCCCAAATGCCCAGAGAAAGACACCCCAAAACGAGGAGGAAAACCCCAAAATAATGGCACAGACACCCCAAAAATGGCCAGAGACATCCCAAAATGAGGCACAACGCCCAAAAATGGCTAAAAATGGCTGTGAAGAGGTCACTCAAAATGCGTGGAGACGCCCCAAAACAGCTGAGCAGAGACACCCCAGATGTGCCAGGAAGAGAAACCCCAAAATAAAGAGAAACGCCACAAACCGGCCAGGCAAAAAACCACCCTAAAAATCAGAGATTCACCCTAAAATGGCCGGGCAGAAACGCCCCAAACCGACCAGGCTGAGATGAGCCAAACCGAGGAGAAACGCTTTCAAATAAACTCAAAATGGCCAGACAGAGATGCCCCAAAATTCAATAAAACACCCCAAAACTGCTGGGCAGAGATACCTCTAAACCAGCCAGGCACAAACCTCCCCAAAATCGACACCTTTGAATCTTTTGGGGTCCCGAAAACAGCGGGAGTCTTGTTCCCATCCCCCACAAACCCCCACAAAACTCCCGAAATGCCCCAAAATGACGCTGTCGGAAAAAGCAGCTTTAACGCCTCCCCCAAAAAACCAGTAAATGGCCTCAACTCGCTCGGGTACCCCCAAATCCCTAAAACCTGCTCAGAAAGGGGAGAACCCCCAGGCAAAGACCTCCTCCCCTCCAGCACCCCCAAATTTGGGGGGCTTTTTCCACCTGCAGGCCCCGAGTTTTGCCCTTTTTTTTCCCCACGCAAACGTCCCCAGAATCGACTCGGTTCAAAGTCAGTTTTTTGACGTTTTCCAGCCCCGAAAATCGTCGGGTTTTTACCCCAGAGCGTCTCTGGGTGTAGCAGCCGGGACCCCTCCCCATTTTCGGGGTGGGGCTGGGAGTTTTTCCACCCCCGCGACTTCCCCGGGCTCGAAGAGAGGTGAAACTGAGCCCGAGCCCGGCAGGAAATAAGGGAGGGGGGGTGTGCGGTGGATTTTTGGAGGGGGGTGGAGCAGAGCCACCCATCGGGACCCCCAGCCCACCCCCCCTGTGCCCACGTGTGTGGCACCACGTCCTCGCTGCCCCCTCCCCTAGTGGGGGGGTGTTAGGGCACAGCACCCCCTCCCCGGGACCCCCCCCCCCCCCAAAATCTGCTCACCGGCTCTGCACCCCGTGTTCTGCCTTGCCTTGGTGCCCCCCTGCTTTTTATGGACCCCCCGAGTGATGTCAGAGAGCCCTCCCACATCTGGAGGGGTCCTGGGGGCCCCCCCAAATCCTCCATCCCCCCCCCCGTCCCATGAGGGGGGCATCAGCACCGCCCTAAATTTTCACTTGTGCCGAGGCTCCTTTTTTTGGGGGGGGGTCATGATGGGAACCCCAGTAACGCTCCCAGGGGTGCGGTTGTGTGGGGAGCCTTTAACGCCCCCCTCAAAGTCCCCACCCCCTGTGAGCTCCCCAATCTACGGGACCCCTCAAAATCCCCCTGGGAGCCCCAGGTGTAAAGGGGTGCTAATGACCCCCCCCCCCCAGAGACCCCACTACACCCTTAACCCCCACCAAAGGGAGCAGATACTGGGGGGGGGGTCCCTCTTTGCTCCCCCTGGGACCCATGAGAACGGGAGGAGGAGCCCCCTAAACCTCCCCCAAACACCCCCCCGGGTCACTCAGGCATCCTGGGGGACCCCATTTAAATCTCAGCGCTTTCCCAGACCGCTGCAGACACTGAGGTGGGGGGCACATCCCCTCTGCCCCCCCCCGGACTCACCCTTTAACTCCCCCCTTTGTGACCCCCCCCCCAACCACCCCTCAGTGAATCCAGGAGTGGATGCGGAGTTGGGGGGGGGCGCTCCTTTCACAGGACCCTCAACGCCCCCTCCCCAAGCCCCGCCCCCTCCCCAAGCCCCGCCCCTTCCTCAGGCCCCGCCCCCGCGCTGCGGCTCCCGGCCCCGCCCCTCCGCCATGGCCCGGGCTCCCGCCTCCGCCCCGGCGCCCCCCCCGTGGCCGGACTCCCGGCGTGCCCCGCGCGGGGGGGGCTCCTCCCAGCCCCCCCCGCGCTCCGGGACCCCCCCCCCAAACCCCCGGGACCCCCCCTCCGAGCCCTCATGACCCCTCGGCCCTCCCACCCGCCTCGACTCCGTCCCCCCCCGTCCCGGAGATCCCCGAGCCCCCGCCGGGGGTCCCCGAGGTTCCCGCTGCCCCCCCGGGGGACCCCGACAGCCCCGCGCCCCCCGGGGTGGGCGGGGGGTCGCGGCGGGTCCTTTTCGCCGACGCTCTGGGGCTGCCCCTGACCCGCCTGCGGCAATACCGGCCCTGGGACCCCCGGGGGAGGGGGGGGCCGCCGGGGGGGGGCGGGGGGGGGACCCCCCTTAACGGGGGAGGGGGGCGCGGTGGGAGAGCCGCCCCCCCCCGGGATCTGGATGAGGCCTGGGAAGGGCAGGTAAGAGATGGGGGGGGGGGGGGGGATCTGCATGGGGGACCCCCAAAATGGGGTCAACCCCCCCCCTACACCCCCCCCCGCATGTGCCCCCCGAAATTGAGGGGGGGGCTGTGGAGCATGCCTGGGTTCCCCCCCCCCGGACACCTCGGGTCCCGGATGTGGGTCACATTCTGGGGGGTGGGGGGGGAGTGCAGATGCTGCTCCCACCCCTAATTTGGGGGGGGTTGGGTCCTCTCCGGTGATCCCCCTCCCCCCCACACCCGTGTCCCCCCCAAAAGGCCACAGGAGGCGGAGGACGTGCAGCTCCCACCCCCCGACCACAGCACAGGTAAGTACTGCTCCCGCACCAAATCTGGGGGTGCAGCCCCAATTTACTGGGGCGCCTTCCAGTTTTGGGGTTCCTCTATAATTCTGGGGGTCCCTCACCCCCTTTTTCCCTCCCGCAGAGCCTGAGCTTGCCCCAACGCCCCCCCCGGATGCGGAGCAGCCCCCAGCACAGGTGAGACAACACCCTCTCCCCCCTAAAAACCGGGGTACCTCCCTCCCCCAAGGAAGGGGGTACCCCAAACCGTGCCTCCCCGAGTACGGGGGTACCCCAAACTCTTGCCCTGCTCCCCTAGGGCGCCGAGGACGAGGCGGTGGCGCGGGAGCTGGAGCAGCTCTACCTGTCCCACCTGCGCCGGCTGCGGGGTGACCCCGGCGACAACGACCCCCCCCCGAGAAACGGGGACCCCCCTTTCCCCGAGCGAGCCCCCAACACCTCGCTGGCCAACGAGATGGCCCTGCGCTACGAGGGGGGGGGGACGGTGCAGCCCCCCGGTGCTGCTGGGGAGGGGGGGGCCGGTGGAAGGGGCGCTGGTGGTGCCGGCGCGGCCCCCCCGGGGGAGGGGGAACAGTTTGGGGGGGGCCCTCAGGGGTTGCGGGGTGGTTTTGGCCTTGGCCGTGCTGGTGCCGGTGGCCTGGGGGGACGGGGGGGGGCCCCACGGCCGCGCTGGCCCTGGGGCTTTACCTGGCGCTGGCCTGGCTCACCTGAGGTGTGTGTGTGTGTTTGTGTGTGTGTGGGGGGGAACCCGGTTGTCACCACCCAAAATTGTCACCTCCCAAATCGTCACGGACCCCCCCCCGCCTCTCATTCCACGTAGGACACCCCTAAATCAGTCAGGGGGAGGTGGAAGTGGTGGGGGGTGTGCTGAGATGGAAGGGCACCCCCCAAAATTGCGCCCCGCCCCGGGGTGGGGGGGCGTTGTCACTTTGTGGGACCCCCCCCCCTCCCGACTCATGCGCACCCCAGCCGGGTTTTGGGGCGCCCCTGTGTACATACAGCCATGGAACGACGGTGGCCCCGAGTTGTTGTCGTGGGGTGGGGGGGGGGGGGAATTTGGGGTGGGGACGGGGTCGGGGAGGGTTTGTCTGTCTGTGTTTAGGGGGTGGGGGCCGGGTGTGTGTGTCCCCCCCTCCCTCCTTCCCCCTGCCGGCGCTGTCGCAGCCGTTTCCTGCCCCGGGGAAGGTCCCAGCAAAGGTCACGGGGCCCCTGGATGACAAAGAGCCCCCCCCAGGCCCCCCGGAGATGGGGCAGGCTCACCTTTGGCTGTCGTGTCGTGGGCGCCTTGTCGTGACAGAAGGGTCTGTGAGCCCCGGGGAGCAGCCGGGTGGTGGTCCTGGGAGCAGCTGGGGTGGGGGGTCCTGAGCCCCCTTGGAGGAACTGAGGGGTTTGGAGTAGCTATGGGGGGGGTCTTGAGCCCCCCTTGGTAGAACTGGGGGGTCCTGAGTATCCAGCGAGTAATTGGGGTGGGGGGTCTGAACTCCCTTGGAGAACTGGGAGGGGTCTTGAGTATCCAGAGAGTAGCTAGGTGGGTCGTGAGCCCCCGAGGATGAAGTGGGGGGTCCCCAATGTCCTGGGAGCAGCTGGGGTGGGGGGTCCTGAGCCCCCTTGGAGGAACTGAGGGGTTCGGAGTAGCTATGGGGGGGTCTTGAGTATCCAGCAAGTAATTGGGGTGGGGGTCCTGAATATCCAGCGAGTAATTGAGGTGGAGGGGTCTGAACCCCCTTGAAGAACTGGGGGGTCCTCAATGTCCTGGGAACAGCTGGGGTGGGAGTCTTGAGCCCCCTTGGAAGAACTGAGGGGTTCTGAGTATCTTGGGAGTAACTGGGGTGAGGATCCTGAGCTCCCTTGAACAACTGAGGGGTTCTGAGTATCTTGGGAGTAGCTGGGGTGGGGTCTTGAGCCCCCTTGGAAGAACTGAGGGGTCCTGAGTATCCGGGGAGTAACTGGGGTGAGGGTCCTGAGCCCCCCTGAGGAACTGGGGGGTCCTGAGTATCCAGCAACTAATTGGGGTGAGGGTGTCTGAACCCCCTTGGAGAACTGGGAGGGGTCCTGTGTATCCAGGGAGTAACTGGAGTGGGGATCTTGAGCCCCCTTGAAGAACTGAGGGGGTCCTGAGTACCCAGGGAGTAACTGGAGTGGGGATCTTGAGCCCCCTTGACAGAACTGCGGGGTCCTGAGTATCCAGGGAGTAACTGGAGTGGGGGTCTTGAGCCCCCCTGGAAGAACTGGGGGAGGTCCTGAGTATCCAGCGAGTAATTGGGCTGGGGGTCTTGAGCCCCCTTGGAAGAACTGAGGGCATCCTCAATCTCCTGATAACAGCTCAGGGGGATGTCTTGAGTGCCCTTGGAAGAACTGGGAAGGGTCCTGAGTATCCAGGGAGTAGCTAGGGGGGCTCATGAGCCCCTGAGGATGAAGTGGGGGGGTGGTCTTAAGGCCCCTTGGAGGCAGCTGGGGGGTCCTGAGCCTCCTGGAGGGGGTCCCCAGCCCCCAGTGAAGCTGCTGAGGGGGTTCTCAGTCCTCAGGGAGGGTCCTCCCTGCCCTAGATCCAGCCACAGGAAGGTCCTGTGCCCTCAGGTGACATTGGGGTGGTCCCACATCTCCTCAGGACTCACTGTGGGGAGTGTCCCAGTGATTCAGGTGACAGTAAGCGGGGGGAACTCTCACCCCCCCTGGGCTTACTGTATAGGGTGCCAATCCCTCAGGTGACAGCGGGGGGGTCCCATCTGTGGGAGGGTCCCATCCTCCCTGGGGGTCCTGCTCCTCCTGCTGTCCCTCAGCTCTCTGGGTGACAGTGTGGGTGGTGGTCCTGTCCATCAGCCCCTCAGGTGACAGGAGGGGTAGAAGGGGGGCAGCCAGCCCCTTTGAAGTCACTGCGGGAGGGTTCCACTCCCTCACGTGTTGTAGGGAGGCCTCCCAGCCCCTTTATACTCACTGGGAAGGAGGGAAAATCCTGTTCCTTTTGGAGAGGGTCCTGCCTGCCCTCACGGTCCCTCAGCCCCTCAGGTAACAGCGGGGCATGGGGGCAACCCCTCTGAAGTCACTGTAGGGAGGCCCCAGTCCCTCAGGTGACAGTGTGGGGGGGACCCCGTGCCCTCCTGGAGGGGTCCCGCTGCCTCAGCGCTGCCCGGTCCCCTCATGGCGGGAGCGGGGCGTGGCCTCTCCCCTCACGACGGGGCTCTCGCGCCGCCCGCACGTGCGCTCCTCGCGCTGCGCCTGCGCGCGGTCCCCCCTCGCCCCGCCCACCCGGCTCCCCGAGCCCGCCAAAGCAGCGCCCTCCCATTGGCTGCCCCCTTTTCCCGCCCGCCCCGCGTGACGGGCGTCGCCATGGCAACCGGCCAATGGGCAGCGCGCGAGTGACGAGCGAGTGGGCGGGGCTTCGGCGGCGGCGGCGGCGCGCGCGCTTTTTCGGCCGCTGCTTCGGCCCTGGCGGGCGCCGGAGCCGCCGCCATGAGCGGGGCCGGGGCCGGGGCGGACCGACCGTCCCCGGCCAAGCTCCGCCGCCTGGACGAGCCCACGGGGACGGGCCCTGCCGCCGCCGTCACCCGCGGGGAGACGGCCCGTTCTCCCACCCCCGCCGGAGGTCGTGGTGAGGGCCGCAGCGCGCGCGCGCGGGGCGGCGGGTCCGGGCATGCGCGGGGCGGCGGCGGCGGGGACGCGCGCGCGCCCCCAGGCGGCGGCTCGGAGATCGCGGCTTTGGCCGGGGAGGGGCTGGAGACCCCCAGTGAGGGGCTGGAGACCCCAAATGAGGGATTGGAGACCCCCAGTGAGGGATTGGAGACCCCAAATGAGGGATTGGAGACCCCCAGTGAGGGGCTGGAGACCCCCAGTGAGGGATTGGAAACCCCCAGTGAGGGGCTGGAGACCCCCAGTGAGGGATTGGAAACCCCCAATGAAGGGCTGGAGACCCACAGTGAGGGGCTGGAGACCCCCGGGGTGGCCACGGATGGGCCAAAGACCACCGGAGAGGCCGTAGCCAGCCTGCAGACCACCATCACCCGCTGCTTGGATCAAGAAAAAGAGGGCCTGGAGACCACCAGAGAGGTCACAGAGGGCGTGGAGACCAACAACGGGCCCGAGGGGATCTTAGAGACCATCGACAGATGCAAAGGCAGCCTGGAGACCACAAGTACCGACTGCTTGGAGCAGGAGAAAAGGGCTTTGGAGACCACCAGAGAGGTCACAGAAGGGCTGGAGACCACCAGCGAGGCCACGGGGGACCTGGGAACTGCTGTCACACACTCCCCTGAGCAGAACAAAGGTGTCCTGGAGACTCCCGTGGAATCCAAGGGAAGCCCGGAGACCACCAGAGAGTCCACGGGTGGTCTGGAGACCGGCAGGGAGATCACAGGCACCGCCAACGGGCGCAGAGGGAGCCTGGAGACAGCCGTCACCCGCTGCTTGGAGCACGGGAGAAGGAGCAAAGGGGGCCTGGAGACAACCACCAAGGTCCTGGGGAGCGGGGAGAGCGACGCTTCTCCTGGTGGGGAGCTGAAAAGCGCCAGCAGGCGCAAGGCAAAGACCCCTGCGAGGCCCAGGGGCAGCGTAGAGACTGCCAGCACCCAGCGCTTGGAGTGGGAGAGGAGCGGGAAGGGGGGCCCGGAGGTCCTGGAGGCCACCAGGGAGGACACAGGCAGCCTGGAGACCACCGTGAGGTGGGACAGAGAGCAGAAAGGGGGAGTGGAGACCGCCGAGGAGGGCCTGGAGCCCAGCCCCACAGCCTGTGTGGGGCACAGCCGGGGCGGCCCCGGGCTCCCAGATCTCGCGGGGCTCCCAGAACCCGCGGGCGTCCCAATCCCCAAGGAGCACGTGGCCGAGGAGAGCGCGGTGATCTCCCTGGACGAGGACGAGGAGGAGGAGGAGGAGGAGGAGCGGGACGAAGGCCCGGCGCGGTACCTGGCGGCGTTGGAGGCCGTGCAGCTGGAGCTGGAGGCCGTGGAGGAGGAGGCGGCTCGAGCCTTCCGCCGCCTCCGCGCCCGCTTCTGCCTCCGCCGCCGGCCCCACCTGCAGCGCCGCAACCGCCTCATCCAGCACATCCCCGGCTTCTGGGTCACTGCCGTATCCTTGGGGCGGCGTGGGGCTGCGTTTTGGGGTGGGGAGGGTGGGGCGAACCTCCAGATCCAGCTTTCCTTGACGCCTCCCCGTCCCCAGTTCCTGAACCACCCGCAGCTCTCGGCCATGATCAGTGACCGCGACGAGGACGCGCTGAGCTACATGACGAGTTTGCAGGTGCCTGGAATTGGGGGGGTTTTGGGGGGTGGGGGGTCGATTCGAGGTTGTGTGACCCCCCCCCGCCCCGAGGTAACACAAGTGGGCCTGCAGGTGGAGGAGTTCGGCCAGAGCCGCCCCGGGTGCCGCATCCGCTTCTTCTTCAGCGTCAACCCCTATTTCCAGAACGACGTCGTGGCCAAGGAGTTCGTGCGCGGCCCCTCCGGTGGGTTTCGGGGCTCGGGGGGGGAACCCCCGACTTCCTACAGGTCAAGGGGGGGCTCCGGAGTGACCCCCTCATGTGTTCCCTCCACCCAGGTCACCTGGTGTCCCACTCGACCCCCATCCGGTGGTGGCAGGGGCAGGACCCCCGGTCCCGTCCCCACAAGGGCCCCCCGGCCCCCCGCAGCTTCTTCGCGTGGTTTGGGGACCACAGCTTCCCCGCGGGGGACCGCGTGGCCGAGGTGAGCCCAGTGCTCCCAGTAACACCTCCCAGTGCTCCCAGTACCCCCCCCTCCCCCTGACCTTTGCCCCCCCATCTCCTCCACCCAGATCATCAAGGAGGAGCTTTGGCCCAACCCGCTCCAGTTCTACCTGCTGGGGGAGGGCGCCGAGGGACCCCCAGACAGGTGAGCTGCGCCCCAAGGGAGCTGGGGGCACCCTGGGGGTTTTGGGGAATTGGGGGAACCCCAAACCTTTGAGCCCCCTCCCCTCGATTAACGCCGCCTCCCCAGTGAGAGCGGCGAGGACTGCGTGGTGATCCTGGACGACGACGAGGACGTGCAGGAGATCCCCGATGACGGCGATGGTGAGTGACCAACTCCGCCCTTTACCCTCCCCAAAATTCCTCACCTGAGGAAATCGGGGGGGGTCCCCCCGAGTCCTTTTGGCTGATTTTGTGCCCCCCAATTCCCCCTCCTCTCCAGGCAGTGGCGTGGAAGAGATCCCGACCGAGGAGCCCCCCAACCCCGCCGTGGGACAGAAAGACCCCAACAGGGGCAGAATCTAATTAGAGGGGGGGGGATTTGGGGGTGCTGCACATCTCCACCCCCTGCCCCCCCCCCAGGAATTGCGGGTAACGAGGGGCTGGGGGCCCCCCCAACACAGCTCAGGGTGTTTGAAGGCCTTTCACCCCCCCACTTTCCCCCCCCAAACCTTTCATGACCCCTCTCTGGGGACCCCCAATCTCCCCTACTCCATCACCCAGTGGGTGTGGGGGTCCCCCTAAATCCCCCTCCCCACACACACACACATCCCACACCACACAAGGGGAGAAACAAAACCGTTTCCCGATCGGTTTTTTTTGTACATGTTGGGTTAAAAACTTATAAAATTTTCTTTTTATATCTAAAAATATATTATAATAAAGAGAAAGTTTTAACAGATTCACAGAGCCCTCCCTCAAACCCCAAGGGACCGTGAGGGATTTTAGGGTGATTTTACTCCCCTGGGTCATTCACCTCCTCACCAGTGTTGGGTTGAGGGGCTCCTCTGGCTCTGGGGGGACCCTGCAGGGTCCTGGGCTGGGAGCGGGCACCTGCACCATCCCCTGCACCTGGTGGGGAGGGAGGGAGACCCCCAAAGTGCTGGGGACCCCCAAATACGCCCCAGTGTCCCCTGCCCCCATTTCCAGCCCGTTCTCGGTGCCTCCATCCCCTGATACCAATGACCCCCTGTCCCCACTGTGGTGCCCCCCGCCGGGCCCAGCTCCTCCCGCGGCTCCCCGAATTCCATCAGCACCCCCCCGGGAACCCGAACCGCCCGCGGCAGGGAAAATCCGCCCCCGTACACACCAGCACGGCCTGTCCCGGCGGTGGGCAGCGGCGCATGGCAGGCGCGGTGCCAGAGCGTTCCCGGCTCCGTTCCCGCTGCTCCAGCCCCGCTCCGGTCCCGTTCCCGGTGCCGATCCCGTTCCCGTTCCCGGCGCCTCCGCAGCGCCGCCCGTTCCTCCCCGCCCTCCCGCTAGGCGGCGCCACAGCTGCGCGTCTCCGCCAATCAGCGGGCGGATCTTGGCGCGAGCCGCGCCTCCACCAATCAGCAGGCGAGGCATCAGCAGACGCCACGCCCCCACGCGGATACAGGGCTCCCCCTAGCGGCACCGCTGTGTCCCTGAGGGGAGGGGGCGAAACCCCCCCTGGACACCCCCCCCCCCAAAAAATGCCACGAGCACCCCCAGATCAGGGTCACACACAGAGACACAGCACAGGCTGGAGACCGAGGGGCTTTACTGCCCCCCAAAAGCACCAAGGGGGTCCCAGGGGGCTCCCAGCATTCTGGAGAGCCCCCCGGGGGGAGGGTGTCCCAGGGATTTTGAGGGGGGGGTCCCGGGGGTCCCTATGAGGCCGAGTCGGAGGCCTCGGAGCTGTCCTTGACGTCGGTGCTCTCGGTGGTCTCGCTGACCTCGCTGACGTCTTTGCTGTCTCCCCCTCCGTCCTCGTGGGGGTGGTGTCCCGTGGGGGGGTGCGAGGGGGGTCCCCCAGAGCCGCAGACCCCATCCCCACTTCTGGGGGGCTCGGCGGGGGCCAGGGGCCGACCCCGCTCCTTCTGCTCCACCTGCTTCCTCAGCTGGGCAGGGCGGGGGCACAGAGGGGGTTAATGTGGGAAAAGAGCCCTGGAAAAAAACCCTCAGGAGGGGTTGGGGGATTTTGGGGGTCCCGGGGGATTTTGGGGGTCCCGCACCTCGTCTGCCATTTGGGTGAGGTCCCGTTTCATGGCGTAGGCGTCCTCCCCGTCCGCGTAGTATTTGGGCTCCACCTCGCTGATCCTTGAGGGGGATATTTTTGGGTGGGGGGCTCATGCACGAGGGTGGTGGTGGGGGGTTCCTTTGTCTCTTTATGAGCTGCTCGAAGCCCCCCTCCCCCCAAAAAACCCCACATCTGCTCCCCCAAACGCCCCCAGACTCACTGGAAGTTGAGGGTGTTGGAATAGAGGTGCAGCGCCGCACGGTTGCTGCCGAGGACAAACGGAGAGGGGGGGTTATTTTGGGGGCGTTCCTGAGGGTCGGGGGGGGGATTTGGGGGTCTGACAAAAAGGGGGGGTTATTTTGGGAGTGTCACTGGGGGATTTGGGGGACAGGGGTGTCTCACAGGGTTATATTTTGGGGGTGTTCCTGAGGATCTGGGGGGGATTTGGGGGTGTGACTAGTAGGGGAGGTTTATTTTGGGGATGTTTCTAGGGGGTTTTGGGGGTCTGAAAAATGGGGGGGGATGTTATTTTGGGGGTGTTCCTGGAGAGATTTGGGGGTCTGACAAATGGGAGCAGTTATTTTGGGAGCATCTCTGGGGGGATTTGGGGGTCAGGGGTATCTGATAGGTTTATTTTGGGGGTGATCCTGGGGGGATCTGGGGGGTATTTGGGGGGACAGGGGTGTCTGACAGGGTTATTTTGGAGGGATTTGGGGAACAGGGGTGTCTGATAGGTTTATTTTGGGGGTGTTCCTGGGGGGATCTGGGGGGATTTACGGGACAGGGGTGTCTGACAGCGTTATTTGGGGGGGATTTAGGGGACAGGGGGTCTGACAGGTTTATTTTAGGGGTGTTCCTGGGGGGATTTGGGGGACAGGGGTGTCTGACAGGGTTATTTTGTGGGGATTTGGGGGACGGTCTCACCTCTTGCGCACGTGCAGGGACACGTATTTGGCGTTGAAGTTCTCGATCATGGCCCGCGACGCCTGGTCCATGAGCTTCTGCGCCAGCCCCAGGCGCCGGTGCGAGCGTTTCACTGCCTGGGGGGGCCCCAAAACGGGCTGGGACACCCCCCAAAAAAACCCCAGGGGACCCCAAAACTCCCCAGAAACAGTGAGGGGCACATCAAAACCATCCCAGGGTCTGGTGGGGATTATTCAGGAATGGGAGAAAGAGCAAAATTGCTTGGGGATCCCAGAAACCAGCTAGGGCACCCCAAAACTCCCAGAGGAACCCCAAAACGGGCTGGAGTGCTGCCAAAAATCCTCATGGCAACCCCAAAACAGTCTAGGTGGAAGCGTTTCACTGCCTGGGAGTGAAAAACAGCCTGGGGCACCCCCCAAAAAAACCGCTGGGCACCCCAAAAATCACCCCATGCCCCTGGGGTACCTCCAGCTCAGCCCCCCACTACTCCCCAACAATCCCCCAAAGCCTCAGAACCCCTCCGTGAGCCCCCCAAAGACCCTCAAGGAACCCCCCAAGTGGTCAGGCTCCATCCAAGAACCCCTCAAGAACCCCCCTAAACCCTCAGATAACCCCAAAGACCCTCGAGGAGCCCCCCAAAATGCCCTGACCCATTCCAAGAGCCCCCCAAACCCCTCACCAGGGATGTGATGTGTCCGTGTGGGACGTCATCGGGATCTTCCTCCCTGCACACGCACGGGGAGGGGGTCAGGGGGGGTTGGGACCCCCAAATCCCGCCGGCAACGACCCCCCAAAAGCACAGGAGAAGGGGAAGGGGAGGGAGACCCCAACCCCACACTCACATCTTGGCCAGGACGTATCCCACGATCTTCCCGTTCTCGTCCTCGGCGATGTAGGAGAGCTGAGGGGTGGGAAAGGGGGTGAGGGGGGACTCAGGTGTCCCTGGGGGGATTTCAGCTGTCCCTGGGGGATCCCAGGTGTCCCTGGGGGGGAATTCCAGGTGTTCCGGGGGAGGATCCAGAGCCACACCTGAGGCCAGGAGAGGCCGTGGTAGAAGTAATATTTCATCTGGTAGTTCTCGGGCAGGCAGAGCAGGTTGCAGTGCTGCATGTTCATCAGGTCCTCGGGCTGCCGGGGCGGAGGCGGAACCGGGGACACGGGAGAGTCACCCCGGAACCGGCCCCGCTGCTCCCCCAACACCGGGCCGGGCCCTCAGAGCCCCCTTCAGGGCACAGGACCCACCTCAGAGCCCCCCCCAGAGAACCGAGATCCAGTGCTGCCCCTCAGAGACCCCCCTCAAGGGCCCGGTGTCCCCCTCAGGCTCCGGTACCCCTTTCCCGAAGCCCGGTATCACTCTCAGACCCCCGGTAAGGCGCCGGTTCCCCTTGTTTGAGGCCCGGTAAAGCATCTGCCGGAGCCCGGTCCCATGAAACCCTAGTTCCCCCTGCCCAGGGCCCGGTGTTCCCCTCAGACCTCTCCCAGGGCCCGTTTTTCCCCTCACGCCTCCCCTCAGGGCCCGGTATCACCGGCAGATCCCTTCCCGGTCCCCGGCTGTCCCTCGCTGACCCCCGGCTGAGCCCCCCTGCCCCTCCGAGCCGCCCACCCGTGCGTTCCGGATGTTCATGGCTGCGGCCGTCCGGTCTCGGTGGCGATTCCCGATCCTGGTCCCGGTACCGGCTCCGCTCCCGGTCCCCTCACGAGCAGCTTCCGGCGGAAGTTCCTCTCCGGCCAATCAGCGCCGAGCCCGCCCACAGCTCGTCCCGCCGTACTGACAGGGGCCTCAGCCAATCAGCGAGCAGAGGAGGGTGCCGGGCCCCGCCCAGCGCTCCCCTTTGCCCTCAGCCAATCAGAGGCGAGCGCCGCGCGTGCCCCGGAGAGCGCCAGGCGGGGGCGGGCCTTGCCCTCTCCCACCCCCCTCGCCGACCAATCACGTCTGGCGACTCCGATGATTGAGAGCGGCGAGAGCCAATGGGAAGAGACGGCAGGCGGAGCAGCGCACAGTTCGGAGACCGCGTGGGCGAACACGCTTTATTGCGATGGGGAAAGGACAGAGGGGGCCCGGGGGGGTACTCAAGGAGGTCCCCACGCTCGGGGGGCTCGGGATGGGCCCCCACACCTGAGCAAGGGCCCCATCGCGGGGTTTCCCAACTTCCTGAGTGTCCTCATGGCCACATTCCCGGGGTTTGTCCCCAAATCCCAGGGTGTCCCCACTCGGGGTGGGGGTTGTGTCCACTCAGGATAGAGTCCCCCCACTCATACGGTGTACCCCAGTCCTTGTCCCCGCGGCGTTCCCATCGTGGAGTGTCCCCGGAGAGCGTCCAGCTGTAGCGTCCATCCCTGCTCTCAGTACCCACCCCAGAATTTGGGTCTGGGGGTGGAGGGGATCCCCCAGACTCAGGGCTGCATGCGCAGGGCCCCGTCCAGCCTCACCACCTCCCCGTTGATCATGGGGTTCTCGGCCAGGGCCTGCACGAGGTGGGCGTACTCCGCGGGGTCCCCCAGCCGGGACGGGAAAGGCACTTGCTGTCCCAAAAAATTCCGGACCTTCTCGGGCAAACCGGCCAGGAGCGGGGTGGAGAACAGCCCTGGGGAACCCCAAAAACCAGGGCGTGAATCGGGGCGCTCCCCCTCCTCACCCTCTCCCAACCAGGTGCCCTCCCGTGGCCCTACCTGGGGCGATGGTGACCACGCGGATGCCCAGCGGCGCCAGGTCCCGGGCGATGGGCAGGGTCATGCCCACGATGCCGCCCTTGGAGGCCGAGTAGGCCGCTTGACCCACCTGTGGGGAGGACGTGTGGCCACTGCAGGGTCCCCTGACCCCTCCTTGTGGCTCTCAGGGTCCCCGGGGGTCCCTCACCTGCCCCTCAAAGGCGGCCACACTGGCAGTGTTGACCACCAGGCCGCGGTGGCCGTCGGCGTCGGGCTTGTTCTGGCTCATCAGCTGCACGCTGAGGCGGATCACGTTGAAGGTGCCCACCAGGTTCACCTGGGGGAGGGAGAAGGATTTGGGGTGGGGTCTTGTGGGCACCGCCAAACCCTGCCAGTACCCCCCATGTGCCGCGCTGGGAACACCCCAAAGCCCCCACATCTACAGCTGCCCCATCGAGCCGGTCACATTAAACTCACCCCACTGCTCAGACACCCCCATGCCATTGCCCAGGGACCCCCCCACTCACATTGATGACCTTCTGGAAGTCCTCCAGGTCGTGCACTTTGTCCTTCTTGCTGTTGTAGGTCTTGACGGCGATGCCGATGCCGGCGCAGTTGACAGCCAGGTCCAGGCGGCCGAACCGCTTCTGGGCCACGGCCAGCGCCGCGCTCACCTCCTTGGGAGAGGTCACCTGAGGGGGCGAGGGGACACCGAGGGGGCGGTGTCACCACCGGGGTCACGAGGGGACAGCGCCGGTGGGATGGCAGCGTTAGGGTCAATGTGGGATGTCACGGTGGATGGGACTCATGGGGGTCACGGTGGTCCCGTAACGAGGGGGAGTCACCAGGGTGGTCAAGGCAGCCCCCACCTCCTCAGCTGGGGTCACCTGGGGATGAGGGGGCTGTGTGGAGGGGGGGATGTCACCAGCAAGGTCAAGGTCACGCTGGCCTCAGTTTGAGGGGGGAGGATGTCACCAGTGGGGTCAAGGTGGTCCCCACCCCCTTAGCTAAGGCCACCTGTGGGGTCATGGGAGCCTCCACACACAGGTGCGATGCCACCTGAGGGGTCAGAGGTCACCAGCGTGGTCAAGGTGGCCCCGTGTTGAGCTGGTCACTGGTGTGGTCAAGCTGGAGAAGCCCCGCAGAGCCCCCCCCCCCCCGCCCGGTGCTCACGTCGGCGGGGGCGAAGGCGCAGTGGTCGCCCAGCTCCTGGGCCAGCTGGTCCCCGTTGGACGTGGGCAGGTCCAGCAGCACCACACTCGCCCCGCTCCGCACCAGCCGCTCCGCCGTGGCCCGGCCCAGCCCGGAGCCGCCGCCGGTCACCAGCGCCACCAGGCCCTGGGGGAAAGAAGGACAGGGAAGGGTCAGCGGGGAGGGGAGACCCTCCCCAAAACATCCCCGGGGGTCGCGGGGTTCCGTGGGGGGGAGGTCCCGGTACCTTCACGCTGCGAATCGCCGCCATCGCCGCCGTCCGGCCAATGCCCGCGGGGGGCGGCACCGGGAGGGGAGGGACCGGGGAGAGACGGGGAGGGAGCGAGGAGAGACGGGGAGGGACCGGGAGGGAGCGAGGAGACGAGGAGGGAGCGAGGAGGGAGCGAGGAGAGACGGGGAGGGACCGGGAGGGAGCGGGGAGGAACAGGGAAAGATCGGGGAGGGACCGGGAGGGACCGGGGAGGAGCGGGGTGGGACCGGGAGAGACCGGGGAGGAACAGGGAGAGATCGGGGAGGGACCGGGGAGGGTCCAGGAGGGACAGGGAAAGGATCGGGGAAAGACCGGGGAGGAACAGGGAGAGATCGGGGAGGGTCCAGGAGGGACAGGGAAGGGATCGGGGAGAGACCGGGGAGGAACAGGGAGAGAACGGGGAGGGTCCAGGAAGGACAGGGAAGGGATCGGGGAGAGACCAGGGAGGAACAAGGGAGAGAACGGGAAGGGACCGGGGATGGACTGGGGAGAGACCGGGAAGAGACGGGGAGGGATCGGAGAGAGATTGGGAGGGACTGGGAATGGACAGGGGAGGGACCAGGAGGGACAGGGAAGGGATGGGGGAAAGAGCGGGGAGGGACTGGGGAGAGACCGGGGAAAGAGCGGGGAGTTGAGGGAGCGGGGAGGGAAAAGGGAGAGACCGGGGAGGAACAAGAGAGAGAACAGGGAGAGACCGGGAGGGACCAGGAGGGACACAGGGGAATGACCGGGGGTTGGGCCAAAGGAGGGTTCGGGGGTGGGACCGGGAGAACACCGTGGGCTGGGCCGGGGGTGGGACCGGCAGGGGCGGGGGGGTCACGAGTGGGGAATCCCGGGAGAATGGGAGCGGGACAAGGGGGGGTTCCCCAGCTGGAGGGAGGGGTGTCCGGAGGGGTTCCACGGGATCCCCTTTTTCCTCCTCATCCCCGGGAGCGAGGACCCCAATGGGCGAAAATTGGGACCCCCCAAAAGGGACAGGATTGAGAAATAAGGGGAGGGGGGGGGTCAGGACCCCAAAGAAAGGGGACGGGGACAAAATCCTGAGGGGACAAAATCCAGTCCCCTCGGGGGGGGTGGGACTGGAATTCCCAGGGGGATAATTCCAGCCCCCTCCACAAGGGATCAGGACAAAATCACCCGGAGAGGGAGGGTCACGACTCCAAGAATTGAGACCCCCCCCCAGGAACGGGGCCAGGACCCCCAGGGGGACACGGCCGAGCCCCCAAAGTGACGGGGTCAGGTCCCCACGGAGGGGCCCCGCTGGCCCCCGCCTTGTCCCCTCGTCCCTCCCAGCCCGGCCAGCAGCCAGGGTATAACGTTACCTCCGACCTTCCCGGGGGGCAGCGCCGGAGCCCGCCCGGCTACCCCCACCCCCCCGTCCCCAAAAATGGAGGAGAAATCACCCAAAATCCCAGGTACGAGGGACACGGGGAGTGAATTCTCGGAGGGTGCGACACCGAGAAGCGACCGCGGGGACACTGACCGGTGTTTGGGGGTGGGGGGGGAACAGAGGCAGGGACATGGCGGCGACATCGGAGCCGCTGGCGAGGACCCGATCCCGAAAAAAGAAAAAGTGGGTGTCCCTTTGCACCCCTCGAGATGGAGATGGAAGGGGGGGCGGAATTTGGGGAGGGGGAAACCCCCCCAACACACCCACAGGGGTGCACAGAGCAAGGATTTCCCCCTCAGCGCAGGTTGTTGTTCCCAAACTTGGGGTGCAGGAAGGATTTGGGGGTGCAAAGGCAATTGGGGAGGTTCTGAGGGGGGGTAAAAGTGATGTCACCCCCTCCTCAAATACTTTTCCCCCTCCAGCCTCCGTGCCCCAGTTCACCAACTGCCCCACCATGGTGATACTGGTGGGGTTACCTGCCCGCGGCAAGACCTACATCTCCAAAAAGCTCACCCGCTACCTCAACTGGATCGGCACCCCCACACGGGGTGAGCGATTTTGGGGTGGGGAGGGGCGTCCGAAAAGTTTGGGGACCCCCCCCCCCCCACCTAAACCCCCCTGGTCCACACGGGTCCCTCTGCAGTGTTCAACGTGGGTGAGTACCGGAGAGAAGCCGTCCCCAGGTACAAGAATTACGAGTTCTTCCGTCACGATAACCCCGAGGGGGTGGAAATCCGCAGGTTAGAGGGGTATTTTTGGGGAGGAGGGGTATTTTTGGGGTACGTTTGGGAGGTCAGAGCTGACAAAACCGCCGCCCCCCCCCCAAACCCCAAATTCCCAGGCACTGCGCTCTGACCGCCCTGAAGGACGTCGGCGCCTACCTGAGCTCTGAGGAGGGGCAGGTGGCGGTAAGTTTTAAATTTAAAAAAAAATAAAATTAACTCCGTCGTTGGCAAACGACTTCCACCCGAATATTTTGGGGTGGTGGTGGGGGAGGTTAAAATTAAATTTCTCCCCCCAAAACCCCTCAAGGTGTTCGACGCCACCAACACGACGCGGGAACGCCGGGATGTGATCCTGCAGTTCGCCAAGGAGAACGGGTACAAGGTAGAATTTGGGGGGGTCACGAGGTGTTTTTGGGGTTTTTTTGGGGGTGGTGTTATAGATTTGGAGGGGGTGGCAGTGCTGCTTGGGGGGGTCTTGAGGATGTTGGAGGGTGTAGAATTAGAATTGTTTTTGGGGTGGCCCACAGGATGGGAAGGAGTTGATTTGGGGGTGTCCACATGGGATGAGAAGGGGGGGTGATGTGGTTTTTGGGGGTGTCATTGATATGGGGAGGGAGGGTGACACCGATTTAGGGGGTGTGGCACCGATTTGGGGGGTGTGGCACTGATTTAGGGGTGTCACAGCATGGGGAGGTGACAGTTTTGTGAGTGTCACAGCATGGGGGTGGCACCAATTTGGGAAAGTCACAGCATGGGGAGGTGACATTTTTGGGGGTGTCACAGCATAGAGGGTGGTGGCACTGCTTTGGGGTTGTCACAGCATGGGGAGCTGACAATTTTGGGGGTCTCACAGCATAGGGGAGCCACCGGTGCCCCCCTTTCCCCCCTCTCCCCCTAGGTCCTGTTTGTCGAGTCCATCTGTGACGACCCCGCCATCATAGAGGAGAACATCAAGGTGAGACCCTGGGCAGGGAGGTGACACCAGGGGACCTGCAGGTGACACCAGGGGCTGGGCAAGGGGTGGGAAGCCCCCCCCCCAAAAAAAACCCCACGCTCCCCCCCAAATTCTCCAGCAAGTGAAGCTGAGCAGCCCCGACTACAAAGGCCGCGGGCAGGACGAGGCGGTGGCCGATTTCCTGAAGCGCATCGAGTGCTACAAAGCCACCTACGAGCCCCTGGACGACGAGCTGGACAGGTGACCCCTCACCCCACGTGCCCCCCACGCCCCGCCGGGCCTGCCCTGAGAGGGGGTCTCTCTCTCCCTCCCCCGATTTCCCACCCCCACAGCGGGCTGTCCTACATCAAGATCTTCGACGTGGGCGTGCGGTACCTGGCGAACCGCGTGCAGGGCCACGTGCAGAGCCGCATCGTTTATTACCTGATGAACATCCACGTCACGCCACGCGCCATCTACCTGAGCCGCCACGGAGAGAGCCAGCTCAACCTGCGGGGACGCATCGGGGGCGACTCGGGGCTGTCCCCTCGTGGGCAGCAGGTGGGGTCAGAGCAAGCTAAACCTGCAGGGACACACCTGGGGGACGCAGGGATGTCCCCTCGTGGGCAGCAGGTGGGGTCAGAGCAAGTTAAACCTGTGGGGACACACCTGGGGTACGCAGGGATATCCCCTCGCGGGCAGCAGGTGGGGTCAGAGCAAGCTAAACCTGCAGGGACACACCTGGGGGGACACAGGGCTGTCCCCTCGTGGGCAGCAGGCAGGGTCAGAGCAAGCTAAACCTGCGGGGATGCACCTGGGGGACACAGAGATGTCCCCTCATGGGCAGCAGGTGGGGTCTGAGCCAGATCAACTTCTGGGGACACACCTGGGGGACGCAGGGATGTCCCCTCATGGGCACCAAATGGGGTCAGAGACAGTTCAACCTGCAGGGACACACCTGGGGGACACAGGGATGTCCCCTCGTGGGCAGCAGGTGGGGTCAGAGCAAGTTCAACCTGCGGGGACACACCTGGGGGGACACAGGGATGTCCCCTCGTGGGCAGCAGGTGGGGTCAGAGCAAGTTAAACCTGCGGGGACACACCTGGGGGGACACAGGGATGTCCCCTCGTGGGCAGCAGGTGGGGTCTGAGCCAGATCAACCTGCGGGGACACACCTGGGGGGACACAGGGATATCCCCTCGCGGGCAGCAGGTGGGGTCAGAGCAAGCTCAACCTGCAGGGACACACCTGGGGGACACAGAGATGTCCCCTCGTGGGCAGCAGGTGGGGTCTGAGCCAGATCAACTTCTGGGGACACACCTGGGGGACGCAGGGATGTCCCCTCATGGGCACCAAGTGGGGTCTGAGCCGGCTCAACTTGTGGGGATACACCTGGGGGACACAGAGATGTCCCCTCGTGGGCAGCAGGTGGGGTCAGAGCAAGCTAAAGCTGCGGGGACATACCTGGGGGACGCAGGGATGTCCCCTCACGGGCACCAGGTGGGGTCTGAGCCAGCTCAAATTCTGGAGACACACCTGGGGGACGCAGGGATGTCCCCTCATGGGCACCAAGTGGGGTCTGCGCCAGCTCAACTTGTGGGGACACACCTGGGGGACGCAGGGATGTCCCCTCATGGGCACCAAATGGGGTCAGAGCCAGTTCAACCTGCAGGGACACACCTGGGGGACACAGAGATGTCCCCTCATGGGCACCAGGTGGGGCTGGGTGTACCAGGTGAGCTGTGGGGTGGGGCTAAAGGAGGCCACACCCAGCAGCCTCACCCCAGGTGATCATGGCCCGGAGCGAATTATCCAGACCACACCCAGAAAGGGACAGGGCTTAGGGCCACACCTTGATGCTCCCCTACCGAGGGACAGGGCTGGGTAAAGCCACACCCAGTGGCCAAACCCTTCTCCCCGCCCCTCCCAGTACGCCCAGGCGCTGGCCCAGTTCATCCGCAGCCAGAACATCCGGGAGCTGAAGGTGTGGACCAGCCACATGAAGCGCACCATCCAGACCGCCGAGGCGCTGGGCGTGCCCTACGAGCAGTGGAAGGCCCTCAACGAGATCGACGCCGTGAGCCACGCCCTCTTTTTGGGGGGAAACGGAGAGGGGGGGGAGCCCCCCTAAAACGCCCCCCACCCCACCTACGCCGCTGTGCCGCAGGGGGTGTGCGAGGAGATGACCTACGAGGAGATCCAGGAGCGTTACCCCAAGGAGCTGGCGCTGCGGGACCAGGACAAGTACCGCTACCGCTACCCCAAAGGCGAGGTAGC